>NC_091298.1:49536302-49758802 GCF_038502225.1 Cherax quadricarinatus
GTTTGTCTGATTTAGTTGTGATTTGTCTGATTTAGCTATGATTTGTCTGACTTACCTGTGGTTTGTCTGATTTAGCTGTGATTTGTCTGATTTAGCTATGATTTGTCTGACTTACCTGTGATTTGTCTGACTTACCTGTGATTTGTCTGATTTAGCTGTGATTTGTCTGATTTAGCTGTGATTTGTCTGATTTACTTGTGATTTGTCTGATTTAGCTGTGATTTGTCTGATTTACTTGTGATTTGTCTGATTTAGCTGTGATTTGTCTGATTTACTTGTGATTTGTCTGATTTAGCTATGATTTGTCTGAATTACCTGTGATTTGTCTGATTTACTTGTGATTTGTCTGATTTACCTGTGATTTGTCTGATTTACCTGTGATTTGTCTGATTTACTTGTGATTTGTCTGATTTACCTGTGATTTGTCTGATTTACCTGTGATTTGTCTGATTTAGCTGTGATTTGTCTGATTTAGCTGTGATTTGTCTGATTTAGCTGTGATTTGTCTGATTTACTTGTGATTTGTCTGATTTAGCTATGATTTGTCTGACTTACCTGTGATTTGTCTGATTTACCTGTGATTTGTCTGATTTACTTGTGATTTGTCTGATTTACTTGTGATTTGTCTGATTTACCTGTGATTTGTCTGATTTACTTGTGATTTGTCTGACTTACCTGTGATTTGTCTGACTTACCTGTGATTTGTCCGATTTACCTGTGATTTGTCCGATTTACCTGTGATTTGTCCGATTTACCTGTGATTTGTCTGATTTACCTGTGATTTGTCTGATTTACCTGTGATTTGTCTGATTTACTTGTGATTTGTCCGATTTACATGTGATTTGTCTGATTTACCTGTGATTTGTCTGATTTACCTGTGATTTGTCTGATTTACTTGTGATTTGTCTGATTTACCTGTGATTTGTCTGATTTACCTGTGATTTGTCTGATTTACCTGTGATTTGTCTGATTTACCTGTGATTTGTCTGATTTACCTGTGATTTGTCTGATTTACCTGTGATTTGTCTGATTTACCTGTGATTTTTCTGATTTACCTGTGATTTGTCTGATTTACCTGTGATTTGTCTGATTTACCTGTGATTTGTCTGATTTACTTGTGATTTGTCCGATTTACCTGTGATTTGTCTGATTTACTTGTGATTTGTCCGATTTACCTGTGATTTGTCTGATTTACCTGTGATTTGTCTGATTTACCTGTGATTTGTCTGATTTACCTGAGATTCACCTGTGATTGAGCAGATTTACTTACATATTTTAACTGATTTGCTTGTAATTTACGTTTCACCGGTGACTTAAACGTCATTTACGTTATTCACTTGTGATTTACATGCGAATTGCATCTGATTTACATTCGATTTATTCTTATTTACATTAGGTTTGCATCTGTATATATATATTGTATATGTACTTGCATGTTGTTTGGTGAAGGATATATATATATATATATATATATATATATATATATATATATATATATATATATATATATATATATATATATATATATATATATATATTCCATTTCTAACTGTAATGTAAAAATTAATAATTTTATACCAAAAGAACCTTAGAAAACTTACCTAACCTTATTACAACAAGCGCAATTTAATTTAGTCTAATCCAACTAAATATATTTTACGTAAGTTTACAATAATTTAATAATAAACACAAAGAAATATATTGTTTTCGTTAGGTTCAGAATGATTTTTTGCGAAATTATTGCATACACAAATTTTCGCTTGTCTTATTCGGCAAGAAGAGCGTTGCTATTTAAGCCAAAATAACAAGTTTTACCTATTCGGCACGACGTATAGCCAGTAGGTGTCTTACAGGGAGGGTAGCTCCAGCTCCTGGGATGAAGAGCTCTTTGCCTTTTCTGTGCCTGGTTTTTGAGTTACGTTTTCTTTGTCGTGAGATTCCGTTTTCTGTGCGGGGTTTTAGAGTTCCGTTTTCTTTGCCTCAAGATGCCGTTTTCTGTACAATTCCTATTTTCCAAACCCCGTTTATATGACCGTTGGTCTTTTCGTTAACATAATTTTCGTTATTCTTTTAAGGTTCTTTTCGTTATCGTTCGACCTATTCCTTCCATATTACCTATTCCTTCCATCTTACCTATTCCTTCCATCTTACCTATTCCTTCCGTCTTGCCTATTCCTTCCGTCTTGCCTATTCCTTCCGTCTTACCTATTCCTTCCATCTTACTTATTCCTTCCATCTTACCTATTCCTTCCATCTTGCCTATTCCTCCCATCTTACCTATTCCTTCCATCTTACCTATTCCTCCCATCTTACCTATTCCTCCCATCTTACCTATTCCTTCCATCTTACCTGTTCCTTCCATCTTACCTATTCCTCCCATCTTACTTCTTCCTACCATCTTACCTATTCCTTCCATCTTACCTATTCCTTCCATCTTACCTGTTCCTTCCATCTTACCTATTCCTTCTATCTTACCTATTCCTTCCATCTTACCTATTCCTTCCATCTTACCTATTCCTTCCATCTTACCTATTCCTCCCATCTTACCTATTCCTCCCATCTTACCTATTCCTTCCATCTTATCTATTCCTTCCATCTTACCTATTCCTTCCATCTTACCTATTCCTCCCATCTTACCTATTCCTTCCATCTTACCTGTTCCTTCCATCTTACCTATTCCTTCCATCTTACCTGTTCCTTCCATCTTACCTATTCCTCCCATCTTACCTATTCCTCCCATCTTACCTATTCCTTCCATCTTACCTATTCCTCCCATCTTACCTATTCCTTCCATCTTACCTATTCCTCCCATCTTACCTATTCCTTCCATCTTACCTGTTCCTTCCATCTTACCTATTCCTTCTATCTTACCTATTCCTCCCATCTTACCTATTCCTTCCATCTTACCTATTCCTCCCATCTTACCTATTCCTCCCATCTTACCTATTCCTCCCATCTTACCTATTCCTTCCATCTTACCTATTCCTTCCATCTTACCTATTCCTTACAACTTGTGCTTTCTTACATATTCCTTATCCCTTTACTATTCCTTCATACCTATTCTTTATTTCGCCGTTTATTCTTTCTCTCCTTCCGTTCTCCCTGTCATTATTTTCATGTGTACCACCTTGTTCCCCGCCTTCCCTTCCACTTATTCTTCCCTCCTCCCTTTTCTTTCATTTATTCGTTATCTCTCTCTACGCACAAAACACAAGCACACAAAAACACACAGACACTACAGACACACACACACACACAAACACACACACAGACACTACAGACACACACACACACAAAAACACACAAAAACACACACACAGACACAAAAACACACACACACACACACACAGACACAACAGACACAAAAACACACACACAGACACAAAAACACACACACACACACACACAGACACAACAGACACAAAAACACACACAGACAAAAACACACACACAGACACAACAGACACAAAAACACACACACAGACACAGACACAAAAACACACACACAGACACAACAGACACAAAACACACACACAGACACAACAGGCACAAAACACAGACACAACAGACACAAAACAAACACACAGACACAAAAACACACACACAGCAAACACAAAAACACACACACAGACAACAGACACAAAAACACACACACAGACACAACAGACAAACACACACAGACACAACAGACACAAAACACACACACAGACACAACAGACACAAAAATAGACACAACAGACACAAAAACACACACACAGACACAACAGACACAAAACACACACACAGACACAACAGACACAAAACACACACACAGACACAACAGACACAAAAACACAGACACAACAGACACAAAACACACACAGACACAACAGACACAAAAACACACAGACACAAAACACACAGACACAACAGACACAAAACAAACACACAGACACAAAAGCACACACACAGACACAACAGACACAACTATATACAAATTGGTTATAATATTTTATATATTCTTCTCGTTTATAAAATTGTTTTCCCTTAAATTAGTTTGATTTTAAAAAAATAAAAAATAAAAAAACAATTCCTGACAAAATATTTTGAAATTGAATCATAACATTTCAAATATTAATATTTTATGCCCATAAATCTTGAAATTCTTGCCACTCATAGAATTATTCTCAGAATTATTCCCAGAATTATTCCCAGAATTGTTCTCGTATTATTCCCAGAATTATTCCCGTATTCCCAGAATTATTCCCGTATTATTCCCAGAATTATTCCCGTATTATTCCCAGAATTGTTCCCGTATTATTCCCAGAATTGTTCCCGTATTATTCCCAGAATTGTTCTCGATTTATTCCCAGAATTATTCCCGTATTCCCAGAATTCCTCCCCGTTTTTTCCTTGAATTTCTTTCCTATTCCAGAATTTCTCCTATTCCCAGAATTTCTCCCTTATTCTTCCCCGAATACCTCTATTCTTCCTAGAATTTCTTCCCTATTTTTTCGGGAATCCCTCCCTTGTTCCCAGTATTTCTCCCCTAGTAGTGCTAAAATTCCTTCTCTATTCTAGAATTCCCTCATACCAGGTTGAGTACCCAAGGCCCAGTGCTGGCTCCTTCACTGTTTATCATCCTCGTAACAGATATAGACAACAGCACAGATATGTATCATCTTCTGATGATGGTACACGAGCATGACTGTTACCTTTGTGAAAGACACAGAAAGAATTGCTAAGAGGACTTCTATAGAAGATACGGAATTGCAAGAGGACGTCTGTAGAAGACAGAATTGCAAGAGGACCTCTGTAGAAGGCAGAATTGCAAGAGGACCTCTGTAGAAGGCAGAATTGCAAGAGGACCTTTGTAGAAGACAGAATTGCAAGAGGACCTCTGTAGAAGGCAGAATTGCAAGAGGACCTCTGTAGAAGGCAGAATTGCAAGAGGACCTCTGTAGAAGACAGAATTGCAAGAGGACCTCTGCAGAAGACAGAATTGCAAGAGGACCTCTGTAGAAGACAGAATTGCAAGAGGACCTCTGTAGAAGACAGAATTGCAAGAGGACCTCTGTAGAAGACAGAATTGCAAGAGGACCTCTGTAGAAGACAGAATTGCAAGAGGACCTCTGTAAAAGACAGAATTGCAAGAGGACCTCTGTAGAAGACAGAATTGCAAGAGGACCTCTGTAAAAGACAGAATTGCAAGAGGACCTCTGTAGAAGACAGAATTGCAAGAGGACCTCTGTAAAAGACAGAATTGCAAGAGGACCTCTGTAGAAGACAGAATTGCAAGAGGACCTCTGTGAGGAAAAAGTTCAACAGATAGGAGTAGCAAGCGAGTATATGGTGACGATAGTTTGATTGCCAGTCTGCTTGTTAAGGTAGGGTCAGTGTCTAGCTCCCGCTATCCCCCCCCCCCCCATTTTTTCCACCCGGAAAGGTGACGTGTGAGGCTCCGACCAAATGGATAATCACTTGACTCGCAGCTCCCAGCACAACTCTTGGAATGTCAGCTCGGGTCATCTGGCAACCAAAGAAACAGTGTTGAAGGAGACGAACTTTACCTAAGTTCTGGGACGTCACCATTTTACCTGCATACCTAAGTGTAGTCAACCCCAGGCAACTACCTCTCATCTTTGCAGTGGTGAAAGACCTGCGTTCCTATCATCTTGATGGACTATTCAAGGCTGGAGACTATGTGAAGAACTAGTCGTTGGGTTGTCACTCAACATCTGTGACCCTCCCCCCCCCCCATCATCAGCAACGGCTACAATTTCTACAACACGCGGTGTCAACATCATCAACCAGACACCACAGTCTAACTGTACATATTAGCGTTGAATTCAGATGTTTTTATATTTCATTTTTCATTTTTCTTTCAAGTAAGATAAAAATTCATATTTAATTGTTTTATATTTTCATTTCTAAATAATAAAGTGTTTATATTTGACTGTTATTATTCTTTTTCTATTCATTAATTTTCCTGAGGAGGCGCCAGCCTTGGTAATATGTACTTACTGAAGTTGTTACACGGCTGAGTAAGCCTTCACAACCTCTGTAGAAGACAGAATTGCAAGAGGACTTCTGTAGATGACATAGAATTGCAAGAGAACCTGGGTAGAAGACAGAATTGCAAGAAGACCTCTGTATTACCTGGAGTTTACCTGGAGAGAGTTCCGGGGGTCAACGCCCCCGCGGCCCGGTCTGTGACCGGTCTGTAGAAGACAGAATTGCAAGAGGACCTCTGTAGAAGACAGAATTGCAAGAGGACCTCTGTAGAAGACAGAATTGCAAGAGGACCTCTGTAGAAGAGACAGAATTGTAAAGGAAACCTCGGTAGAATACACAGAAACAATTGTACGAGGATATAAACAAAGACTTGCAATGACATACTATGTAGTAACATGATTGGTGGGGACAAGTCATAGTTGATCATGATTGGTGGGGACAACTCGCACTTGGTTAGATATGTAAACAATGGACCCTCATGGGTTTAGCGTTTACTTATGATTATAATGTAAACAAACTCAATAGGAACACTGCGGAAAACAGTGTCAGTTGACTTTTAAAGAAGAGGTGCGAGCAAAGGCTGTGAAAGCCAGGGAAATAACAGGGCTGGATAACGAGAACTTTCAAAACTAGAGAAACAGTGTTGGTTCACGGAAAGGGGAGGAGACTCGAACCTATGGTAGATGTAAGTTTTAGTTCCAAATCTTCGTGTCCTTGCAAGACTTTACGTAGTTGTTGCAAGTCTTTATGTAGCTGTCAGTCTTTATTTAGACTTAATACATAACTTCAAACGTTTACAAAAGTGTATATAATTAATTTAAGATTAAGTTAATAAAGTGGAAACGTTTAACTTTATTGGTCTCCTTATTACCTGGAGGTTATTCCGGGGAGGTTACCTGGAGGTTATTCCGGGGATCAACGCCCCCGCGGCCCGGTCCATGACCAGGCCTCCCGATGGATCAGGGCCTGATCAACTAGGCTGTTACTGCTGGCCGCACGCAGTCCAACGTACGAGCCACAGCCCGGCTGATCCGGCACTGACTTTAGGTATCTGTCCAGCTCTCTCTTGAAGGCAGCCAGGGGTTTATTGGCAATTCCCCTAATGCTTGATGGGAGGCTGTTGAACAGTTTTGGGCCCCGGACACTTATGGTGTTTTCCCTTAGTGTACCAATGGCGCCCCTACTTTTTATTGGGGGCATTTTGCATCGCCTGCCCAGTCTTTTACTTTCGTAGGGAGTGATTTCTGTGTGCAGATTTGGGACCATTCCTTCCAAGATTTTCCAAGTGTAGATTATGATATATCTCTCCCTCCTGCGTTCCAACGAGTACAAGTCAAGTGCTTCCAAGCGTTCCCAGTAGTTAAGGTGCTTGACAGAACTTATACGTGCAGTAAAGGATCTCTGTACACTCTCTAGATCTGCGATTTCACCTGCTTTGAATGGAGATGTTAATGTACAGCAATATTCTAGCCTAGAGAGAACAAGTGATTTGAAAAGGATCATCATGGGCTTGGCATCTCTCGTTTTGAAAGTTCTCATTATCCATCCTATCATTTTCTTTGCACGTGCGATCGTGGCACTGTTGTGATCCTTGAAAGTGAGATCCTCAGACATTACTACTCCCAGGTCCCTTACATTATTTTTCCGCTCTATTGTATGGCCGGAGTCAGTAGTATACTCTGTTCTAGTTATTATCTCCTCCAGTTTTCCATAACGGAGTAGTTGGAATTTGTCCTCATTGAACATCATATTGTTTACCGTTGCCCACTGGAAAACTTTGTTTATATCTTCTTGGAGGTTAACCGCGTCCTCAGCAGATGACAGCCTCATGCAGATCCTAGTATCATCCGCAAAGGATGATACGGTGCTGTGATGTATATCTCTGTTTATGTCTGATATGAGGATAAGGAATAAGATGGGGGCGAGTACTGTGCCTTGTGGAACAGAGCTCTTCACTATGGCAGCCTCCGATTTAACTCTGTTGACCACTACTTTGTGTTCGATTTGTTAGGAAGTTGAAGATCCATCTCCCCACTTTCCCAGTTATTCCTTTAGCACGTATTTTATGGGCTATTACGCCATGATCGCATTTGTCAAATTGATCTGTTGTGAGGGACGAGGACCTTGAGGAAGACCAGACTAAGACCATTAGTACTGAGGCCACCCACAACCCACCCAGCCCACCCACAACCCACCCCGCCTACCCAAAACCAACCCCGCCCACCAACAATCCACCCACCCCACCCATAACCCAGCCCCCCACCTAACAACCCAGCCCGCCCACCCAAAACCCACCTTACCCACCCAGCCATCACTAACCCCCCCCCCGCCTATCCCACCCAGGGTGGGGTGAGGGAGTAAGTGGAAGATGATAGAGAATGGAAGAGAAGGAAGGGAAAGAGATAAAGGTGAAGGGAAAAAGAGATAATGGAAGGGAAAGAGAGGACGATAGAGGTAGGAAGAGTGATTATTGTCATCACATCACTGAAAGCTCCACTGAGAGGCTCATCACATCACTGAAAGCTCCACTGAGAGGATCATCACATCACTGAAAGCTCCACTGAGAGGATCATCACATCACTGAAAGCTCCACTGAGATGATCATCACATCACTGAAAGCTCCACTGAGAGGATCATCACATCACTGAAAGCTCCACTGAGAGAACCATCACATAATTGAAAGCTCCACTGAGAGGATCATCACATCACTGAAAGCTCCACTGAGAGGATCATCACATCACTGAAAGCTCCACTGAGAGGATCATCACATCACTGAAAGCTCCACTGAGAGGATCATCACATCACTGAAAGCTCCACTGAGAGGATCATCACATCATTGAAAGCTCCACTGAGAGGATCACATCACTGAAAGCTCCACTGAGAGGCTCATCACATCACTGAAAGCTCCACTGAGAGGCTCATCACATCACTGAAAGCTCCACTGAGAGGCTCATCACATCACTGAAAGCTCCACTGAGAGGATCATCACATCACTGAAAGCTCCACTGAGAGGCTCATCACATCAATGAAAGCTCCACTGAGAGGCTCATCACATCACTGAAAGCTCCACTGAGAGGATCATCACATCACTGAAAGCTCCACTGAGAGGCTCATCACATCAATGAAAGCTCCACTGAGAGGCTCATCACATCACTGAAAGCTCCACTGAGAGGCTCATCACATCACTGAAAGCTCCACTGAGAGGCTCATCACATCACTGAAAGCTCCACTGAGAGGCTCATCACATCACTGAAAGCTCCACTGAGAGGCTCATCACATCACTGAAAGCTCCACTGAGAGGCTCATCACATCACTGAAAGCTCCACTGAGAGGGTCATCACATCACTGAAAGCTCCACTGAGAGGCTCATCACATCACTGAAAGCTCCACTGAGAGGGTCATCACATCACTGAAAGCTCCACTGAGAGGATCATCACATCATTGAAAGCTCCACTGAGATGCTCATCACATCACTGAAAGCTCCACTGAGAGGGTCATCACATCACTGAAAGCTTCACTGAGAGGATCATCACATCATTGAAAGCTCCACTGAGAGGCTCATCACATCACTGAAAGCTCCACTGAGAGGGTCATCACATCACTGAAAGCTCCACTGAGAGGATCATCACATCACTGAAAGCTCCACTGAGAGGCTCATCACATCACTGAAAGCTCCACTGAGAGGGTCATCACATCACTGAAAGCTCCACTGAGAGGATCATCACATCACTGAAAGCTCCACTGAGAGGATCATCACATCACTGAAAGCTCCACTGAGAGGATCATCACATCACTGAAAGCTCCACTGAGAGGCTCATCACATCACTGAAAGCTCCACTGAGAGGCTCATCACATCACTGAAAGCTCCACTGAGAGGATCATCACATCATTGAAAGCTCCACTGAGATGCTCATCACATCACTGAAAGCTCCACTGAGAGGATCATCACATCACTGAAAGCTCCACTGAGAGGCTCATCACATCACTGAAAGCTCCACTGAGAGGCTCATCACATCACTGAAAGCTCCACTGAGAGGATCATCACATCATTGAAAGCTCCACTGAGATGCTCATCACATCACTGAAAGCTCCACTGAGAGGCTCATCACATCACTGAAAGCTCCACTGAGAGGATCATCACATCATTGAAAGCTCCACTGAGATGCTCATCACATCACTGAAAGCTCCACTGAGAGGCTCATCACATCACTGAAAGCTCCACTGAGAGGATCATCACATCACTGAAAGCTCCACTGAGATGCTCATCACATCACTGAAAGCTCCACTGAGAGGATCATCACATCACTGAAAGCTCCACTGAGAGGCTCATCACATCACTGAAAGCTCCACTGAGAGGATCATCACATCATTGAAAGCTCCACTGAGATGCTCATCACATCACTGAAAGCTCCACTGAGAGGATCATCACATCACTGAAAGCTCCACTGAGAGGCTCATCACATCACTGAAAGCTCCACTGAGAGGATCATCACATCACTGAAAGCTCCACTGAGAGGATCATCACATCACTGAAAGCTCCACTGAGAGGCTCATCACATCACTGAAAGCTCCACTGAGAGGCTCATCACATCACTGAAAGCTCCACTGAGAGGATCATCACATTTCCTTACAGACAAAACACCACGTTGACAGATTCTAAAAGCACCTGACCAGCCGGGCTGTGGTTCGTACGTCAGTTTGCGTGTGGCACAGCAGTAACAGCCTGGTTGATGAGCAGACCCTGATCCACAACGAGGCCTGGTCTCAGGGCCGCGGGGGCGTTGACCCCCGAAACCCTCTCCAGGTATACCCTGCACACCTTGAGAGCGTGTGATACATAAGTTGCGTAAGTCTGACGTACGCTGCCGCACCTCGCAGCTGCCGCACCTCGCAGCTGCCGCACCTCGCAGCTGCCGCACCTCGCAGCTGCTGGAACCTGACGACATGATCTTGGCCAAAGAAGAAAAGTCGCAATACCGTAACTGGAACACTACCGTGACTGGAACACTACCGTGACTGGAACACTACCGTGACTGGAACACTACCGTAACTGGAACACTACCGTGACTGGAACACTACCGTGACTGGAACACTACCGTGACTGGAACACTACCTTAACTGGAACACTACCGTGACTGGAACACTACCTTAACTGGAACACTACCGTAACTGGAACACTACCGTGACTGGAACACTACCGTGACTGGAACACTACCGTGACTGGAACACTACCGTGACTGGAACACTACCGTAACTGGAACACTACCGTGACTGGAACACTACCGTGACTGGAACACTACCGTGACTGGAACACTACCGTAACTGGAACACTACCGTAACTGGAACTACCGTAACTGGAACACTACCGTGAGTGGAACACTACCGTGACTGGAACACTACCGTGACTGGAACACTACCGTAACTGGAACACTACCGTAACTGGAACACTACCGTGACTGGAACACTACCTTAACTGGAACATTACCGTGACTGGAACACTACCGTGACTGGAACACTACCGTAACTGGAACACTACCGTAACTGGAACACTACCGTAACTGGAACACTACCGTAACTGGAACACTACCGTGACTGGAACACTACCGTGACTGGAACACTACCGTAACTGGAACACTACCGTGACTGGAACACTACCGTAACTGGAACACTACCTTAACTGGAACACTACCGTAACTGGAACACTACCGTGACTGGAACACTACCTTAACTGGAACACTACCGTAACTGGAACACTACCGTGACTGGAACACTACCGTAACTGGAACACTACCTTAACTGGAACACTACCGTGACTGGAACACTACCGTGACTGGAACACTACCGTAACTGGAACACTACCGTGACTGGAACACTACCGTGACTGGAACACTACCGTAACTGGAACACTACCGTAACTGGAACACTACCTTAACTGGAACACTACCGTGACTGGAACACTACCTTAACTGGAACACTACCGTGACTGGAACACTACCGTAACTGGAACACTACCGTAACTGGAACACTACCGTGACTGGAACACTACCGTGACTGGAACACTACTGTGACTGGAACAATACCGTAACTGGAATACCGTGACTGGAACAGTACCGTGACTGGAACAGTACCGTGACTGGAACACTACCGTGACTGGAACACTACCGTGACTGGAACAGTACCGTGACTGGAACACTACCTTAAATGGAACACTACCGTGACTGGAACAATACCGTGACTGGAACAATACCGTAACTGGAATACCGTGACTGGAACAGTACCGTGACTGGAACAATACTGTGACTGGAACAGTACCGTGAATGGAACAGTACCGTGACTGGAACAATACCGTGACTGGAACAATACCGTGACTGGAACAATACCGTAACTGGAATACCGTGACTGGAACAGTACCGTGACTGGAACAATACTGTGACTGGAACAATACAAAAATAACCCGCCCAGAGGAGAGAGAACCTTACCACGACGTTTCGCTCAGACTTGTACCATTTGTGACTTTGTAAATGGTCCGAGACGGACCGAAACGTCACTGTAAACTCCGGTGTCATAGTGCGGGTTATATATGTGTGTTAA
The DNA here is from genome assembly GCF_038502225.1 of Cherax quadricarinatus. Classification (NCBI taxonomy): domain Eukaryota; kingdom Metazoa; phylum Arthropoda; class Malacostraca; order Decapoda; family Parastacidae; genus Cherax; species Cherax quadricarinatus. Next base: position 49,548,888 of record NC_091298.1, read on the forward strand.
TATCGATATTAATATTAATATTGAAAAATCTTGATATTGGTAATATTAGTCGTGATAATAATATTTCGTAATTTATATTAATTATTTTTTCAAGCACTTTTTTAGGTAATATAATTTTTTCCTCTGCGAAAGTTAATATAATTTTTATTAATAACATTAGAATTATTTACAAAGGGAAATTAATTGTGGAACTATAGAGAATTTATTCGTTGTAGGACTATAGAGAATTTATTCGTTGTAGGCCTATAGAGAATTTATTCGTTGTAGGCCTATAGAGAATTTATTCGTTGTAGCACTATAGAGAATTTATTCGTTGTAGCACTATAGAGAATTTATTCGTTGTAGGCCTATAGAGAATTTATTCGTTGTAGGACTATAGAGAATTTATTCGTTGTAGGACTATAGAGAATTTATTCGTTGTAGGACTATAAAGAATTTATTCGTTGTAGGACTATAGAGAATTTATTCGTTGTAGGACTATAGAGAATTTATTCGTTGTAGGACTATAGATAATTTATTCGTTGTAGGACTATAGAGAATTTATTCGTTGTAGGACTATAGAGAATTTATTCGTTGTAGGCCTATAGAGAATTTATTCGTTGTAGGCCTATAGAGAATTTATTCGTTGTAGCACTATAGAGAATTTATTCGTTGTAGCACTATAGAGAATTTATTCGTTGTAGGCCTATAGAGAATTTATTCGTTGTAGGACTATAGAGAATTTATTCGTTGTAGGACTATAGAGAATTTATTCGTTGTAGGACTATAAAGAATTTATTCGTTGTAGGACTATAGAGAATTTATTCGTTGTAGGACTATAGAGAATTTATTCGTTGTAGGACTATAGAGAATTTATTCGTTGTAGGACTATAGAGAATTTATTCGTTGTAGGACTATAAAGAATTTATTCGTTGTAGGACTATAGAGAATTTATTCGTTGTAGGACTATAGAGAATTTATTCGTTGTAGGACTATAGAGAATTTATTCGTTGTAGGACTATAGAGAATTTATTCGTTGTAGGACTATAGAGAATTTATTCGTTGTAGGACTATAAAGAATTTATTCGTTGTAGGACTATAGAGAATTTATTCGTTGTAGGACTATAGAGAATTTATTCGTTGTAGGACTATAGATAATTTATTCGTTGTAGGACTATAGAGAATTTATTCGTTGTAGGACTATAGAGAATTTATTCGTTGTAGGCCTATAGAGAATTTATTCGTTGTAGGCCTATAGAGAATTTATTCGTTGTAGCACTATAGAGAATTTATTCGTTGTAGCACTATAGAGAATTTATTCGTTGTAGGCCTATAGAGAATTTATTCGTTGTAGGACTATAGAGAATTTATTCGTTGTAGGACTATAGAGAATTTATTCGTTGTAGGACTATAGAGAATTTATTCGTTGTAGGACTATAGAGAATTTATTCGTTGTAGCACTATAGAGAATTTATTCGTTGTAGCACTATAGAGAATTTATTCGTTGTAGAACTACAGATAAATTCGTTGCATAGCTAACAAGGAAGCTAATAAATTATAATGCATTTTAATACATCGGTGACATACGTGGAATTTATTGTAAGAAAATGAGAAATAACAGCGAGTTGAGAACGTGAGAGAGATTAAACTGTTAGGTGTTGCAGATTGTGACGAATTGTGACCTCACGAACGGTGCTACGACCTTACCGTGGATTGTGACCTCATGAACGGTGCTACGACCTTACCATGGATTGTGACCTCATGAACGGTGCTACGACCTTACCATGGATTGTGACCTCATGAACGGTGCTACGACCTTATCGTGGATTGTGACCTCATGAACGGTGCTACGACCTTACCATGGATTGTGACCTCATGAACGGTGCTACGACCTTTCCGTGGATTGTGACCTCACGACGGTAATACGACCTTACCATGGATTGTGACCTCACGAACGGTGCTACGACCTTACCATGGATTGTGACCTCACGAACGGTGCTACGACCTTACCATGGATTGTGACCTCACGACGGTGCTACGACCTTCCCATGGATTGTGACCTCATGAACGGTGCTACGACCTTACCATGGATTGTGACCTCATGAACGGTGCTACGACCTTACCATGGATTGTGACCTCACGACGGTGCTACGACCTTACCGTGGATTGTGACCTCATGAACGGTGCTGCGACCTTACCGTGGATTGTGACCTCATGAACGGTGCTACGACCTTACCGTGGATTGTGACCTCATGAACGGTGCTACGACCTTAGCATGGATTGTGACCTCACGAACGGTGCTACGACCTTACCATGGATTGTGACCTCACGACGGTGCTACGACCTTACCATGGATTGTGACCTCATGAACGGTGCTACGACCTTATGGATTGTGACCTCACTACGGTACTACCTTACCATGGATTGTGACCTCACGAACGGTCCTACGACCTTACCATGGATTGTGACCTCATGAACGGTGCTACGACCTTACCATGGATTGTGACCTCATGAACGGTGCTGCCTTACCATGGATTGTGACCTCATGAACGGTGCTGCCTTACCATGGATTGTGACCTCATGAACGCTGCTACGACCTTACCATGGATTGTGACCTCACGAACGGTGCTACGACCTTACCATGGATTGTGACCTCACGACGGTGCTACGACCTTCCCATGGATTGCGACCTCATGAACGGTGCTACGACCTTACCATGGGTTGTGACCTCATGAACGGTGCTACGACCTTACCATAGATTGTGGCCTCATGAACGGTGCTACGACCTTACCGTGGATTGTGACCTCATGAACGGTGCTACGACCTTACCATGGATTGTGACCTCATGAACGGTGCTACGACCTTACCGTGGATTGTGACCTCATGAACGGTGCTACGACCTTACCATGGATTGTGACCTCATGAACGGTGCTACGACCTTGCCATGGATTGAGACCTCATGAACGGTGCTACGACCTTACCATGGATTGTGACCTCATGAACGGTGCTACGACCTTATGGATTGTGACCTCACTACGGTACTACCTTACCATGGATTGTGACCTCACGAACGGTCCTACGACCTTACCATGGATTGTGACCTCATGAACGGTGCTACGACCTTACCATGGATTGTGACCTCATGAACGGTGCTGCCTTACCATGGATTGTGACCTCATGAACGGTGCTGCCTTACCATGGATTGTGACCTCATGAACGCTGCTACGACCTTACCATGGATTGTGACCTCATGAACGCTGCTACGACCTTACCATGGATTGTGACCTCATGAACGGTGCTACGACCTTACCATGGATTGTGACCTCATGAACGGTGCTACGACCTTACCATGGATTGTGACCTCACGACGGTACTACGACCTTACCATGGATTGTGACCTCACGAACGGTGCTACGACCTTACCACGGATTATGACCCCACGAATGCTGCTACGACCTTACCATGGATTGTGACCTCATGAACGGTGCTACGACCTTACCATGGATTGTGACCTCACGACGGTGCTACGACCATACCATGGATTGTGACCTCACGAACGGTGCTGCGACCTTACCATGGATTGTGACTTCATGAACGGTGCTACGACCTTACCATGGATTGTGACCTCACGACGGTGCTACGACCTTACCATGGATTGTGACCTTACGACGGTGCTACGACCTTACCACGGATTATGACCCCACGAACGCTGCTACGACCTTACCATGGATTGTGACCTCATGAACGGTGCTACGACCTTACCATGGATTGTGACCTCACGAACGGTGCTACGACCTTACCATGGATTGTGACCTCACGACGGTGCTACGACCTTACCATGGATTGTGACCTCACGACGGTGCTACGACCTTACCATGGATTGTGACCTCACGAACGGTGCTACGACCTTACCATGGATTGTGACCTCACGACGGTGCTACGACCTTACCATGGATTGTGACCTCACGACGGTGCTACGACCTTACCACGGATTATGACCCCACGAACGCTGCTACGACCTTACCATAGATTATGACCTCATGAACGGTGCTACGACCTTACCATGGATTATGACCTCATGAACGGTGCCACGACCTTACCATGGATTGTGACCTCACGAACGGTGCTAGGACCTTACCATGGATTGTGACCTCACGAACGGTGCTAGGACCTTACCATGTATTGTGACCTCACGACAGTGCTACGACCTTACCATGGATTGTGACCTCACGACGGTGCTACGACCTTACCACGGATTATGACCCCACGAACGCTGCTACGACCTTACCATGGATTGTGACCTCATGAACGGTGCTACGACCTTACCATGGATTGTGACCTCACGAACGGTGCTACGACCTTACCATGGATTGTGACCTCACGAACGGTGCTACGACCTTACCATGGATTGTGACCTCACGAACGGTGCTACGACCTTACCATGGATTGTGACCTCACGACGGTGCTACCTTACCATGGATTGTGACCTCACGAACGGTGCTACGACCTTACCATGGATTGTGACCTCACGACGGTGCTACGACCTTAGCATGGATTGTGACCTCACGACGGTGCTACGACCTTACCATGGATTGTGACCTCACGACGGTGCTACGACCTTACCATGGATTGTGACCTCACGACGGTGCTACGACCTTACCATGGATTGTGACCTCACGACGGTGCTACGACCTTACCATGGATTGTGACCTCACGACGGTGCTACGACCTTACCATGGATTGTGACCTCATGAACGGTGCTACGACTTTACCACGGATTATAACCCCACGAACGCTGCTACGACCTTACCATGGATTGTGACCTCATGAACGGTGCTACGACCATACCATGGATTGTGACCTCACGACGGTGCTACGACCTTACCATGGATTGTGACCTCACGACGGTGCTACGACCTTACCATGGATTGTGACCTCACGACGGTGCTACGACCTTACCATGGATTGTGACCTCACGACGGTGCTACGACCTTACCATGGATTGTGACCTCACGACGGTGCTACGACCTTACCATGGATTGTGATAAAGCCACTGGATGGCGAAACGTCTACAATAAAGATGACCAGATGTTGCACAAGTGTCTTAACCTTCACTGGGGATGTGTTGCGCAGCCTACCAAGTCTTTTGCTTTCGTAGGGAGCGATTTGTGTGTGCAGATTAGGGACAAGTCCCTCTAGGATTTTCAAGGTGTAGATTGTGATGTCCCTCTCTCGCCTTCGCTCCAGGGAGTACAGGTCGAGAAACTCCAGCAAAAAACAAGTTAATATGATCTCTGACGAAGCAGGAAAAATAAACTTTGGTTTTAGTGTCGGCAAGGCGGATATTCCTTCTCTCCTCTTTCAATCTGTCAGAAAAGGAGAAGCTAGCTTCACCAGAGTATCGAAGAGGACGAGAGGAGCAGGAAGCGGAGTAGACAACAGAGGCATCAGTGACAGGTGAACAAGATTACTGACAAAAGAATGTTGTGAAGATGACTCACGAAGCTGACTCTCTGACCGCGGGTTCACTCCCGGCCGGGGTATGGAATGTTGTGAAGATTTTGAATAGGTGGAAATGTAGGGAAGGTAAACAGATTTCACAGGAGAAGCAGGTTTAGGAGGAAAAAATCCGATTAGCATGAGAGTAAGCCGATTTTATAATATATCTTTATTTACTACAAGTACATGTACAAGGTATACAGGTGTAGCTGACATCAATGACATACTACTATATAGAAAGTCACTTGTTACGTAGAGCATTTCCCGCAAATTAGGTCAGTTTTGTCGCAGGATGTGACCCACACCAGTCCACTAACGCCCAGGTACCCATTATTACTGATGGGTGAACATGGATAACCGGCGTAAAGAAACAACCCCCAATGTTTCTACCCGGGCTGGGAATCAAACCCGGACCCTCGCCGTGTGAAGCGAGAGCTTTAGCCATCAGGTCACGGGGGGGGGGGGCACCTGAAAGTGGAAGGTAGCCAAGACGAGACAACGAGTTGTGAAGAGCTGAGATTTAAAAATCGAGAAATTAAAGTGAGAGATATTTAGGGCAAGATGGAAGAGAGAGACAAGAACACTTTTCTAGACAGAGGGAACATGGTACGGAAAGTAGTGAATGTACATGTCGCTGTGCACTCGCGGTAAATTCATAATAATTAAGGGCTGCTGCAGTAGTCCTACTGGCCTATAAACAATGCCCAGATAAATATATATGTTGGAAACAGTGTTCAGAGTGGTGGCTACCATTAGCAAACGCTAAACAGCTGATTGCATTATCGTACAAGTGGATGCAAACCGATACACAATACCTGCGCACAACGATGGGCATACACGACGCGAAGCAAAGAGTTAGATTCTCATTCAGCTTTGAACTGATAGAAAAAAACAAGTTGAAGTCTAAGAGTTATGTAGGCAGAGAGCAAAGACATCATTTACATAGCGATATCAGAGCGTAGGACGTACCCCAGGGGAGAGAGAGAGAGAGAGAGTGAGAGAGAGTCACAATAATTGTGTCCAGCATCCCACCAACTGGGTCATTAATTACTCTCTTAATGGCTAGGGTGGTTGAAGCAGTCATTACCACCACCAATTGGTAGTTAGCGCCTCCACTCACCATTAATCAACACAGGAGAGTAATTACTGCTGCTGCCTCGTTAGTCACTGCCTTCAACACTCGTTTACTGTTGCTGTGTTAGTCACTGTCACCAGCACTAGTTCACTGTTGCTGTGTTAGTCACTGTCACCAACACTAGTTCACTGTTGCTGTGTTAGTCACTGTCACCAACACTAGTTCACTGTTGCTATGTTAGTCACTGTCACCAGCACTAGTTCACTGTTGTTGTGTAAACAGATATGCAGATATCTGTTTACAGTAAAATGCGGATGCGTATGTAAGAAATTGCGCGGATGTTCCGCGGATGCGGATATCCGATACATCACTAGACTACAAAATTCATGGAGAAACAACTGAAAAGTAGGCAGATTTAATACTTAATTCCTTAACAGATAGAACTCAGAGTAATATGGAAGAAAGTAAATTTAGAGGCAGTGAATAAGTTCTGTTCCGCAAGGCACAGTATTTTCCCCAGTTCTGTTTCTCATTCTCTTTACTGACTTAAGAGAGACAAGTGGCATTTACGGAGGACACAGCAATCTCAAGGTGATATAAACCAAGTCTTTAAGTGGGCCACAGAGTACAATATGATGTTCAGTGAGGAGAAATTTTAATTACTTCTCCAGGGTAAAACTAATAATGTCAGAGGATCTTCGAGTCAGGAATCACAGAAATTTTTCTGTCACGGACACAAGAAAGCAGTAAGAATGGATACCTAGAATGGGCCAGTAGACCTGCTGCAGTGCTCTTTATGTTCTTAATCTCCAGGATCAGAGGTGCCGAGAGTCGCTTGATAAATTAGACACAAGTGCAACATTTGGATATCTTTAATGAGGAAACGTTTCGCCACACAGTGGCTTCATCAGTCCATACAAAGGAGAATGTGAAGAACAGGAGGAGTTTGAGGTAATCAGTCCCTCAGCCTTGAGTCTCTTGTTTCCTCTAGGCTAGAATTATGCTGTACGCTGACGGCCTGGCCTCGGGGGCGTTGACCCCCGGGACACCCTCCAGAATCGACTGATATTAAATCCCTTCCTGAACGCAGTGATGATATATCTAACCTGAAATATAGCAAGGATATTATATCTATTATATGGACTGGAGAGAGAAGCTTATGACGACCATTAACAAGTCACACCAACACACGAGAGGGAGGGAGACAGAGAGACAGGAAGAAAGAAGTGGAGAATTAGTGGTAGAGGTAATGCTGGTAGTGGAAGTAGTAGTAGTAGTTGTTGTTGTAGTAGTTGTTGTTTCTTCTAAGTCGGAGCGAAACATCGTTGTTCCAGTCACGGTATTGTGACTTTTTACTCTTTCATAATAATGATCATTTTATTTCCAAAACGTATATAGTTTTACAAAATTCTATGACAGTTTGTAATAGGCTCTACATAGCCTCTAGTTATGCAGAGCCTGTTACTTGGATCCTTTTAGAGCTCTAATGGAGCCTTAATTGAGCACACTTAAGAGTTGTTTCATAAACGAAGCACCGAGTGCACGTAATATAATCACCTGTTACAAACAAACTTAAGATATTTCTTCAGCGTTATTGATAATCTTATTGTTATTGATAAGATAATGTATCAGACGGGGCCATGTTCTCTCTCTATCTCTCGTGTTACTCCACGAGTTGATCTTTGGACGCAGTGTTGGCGGAAATGACTCTAAGATGACCTGTTTCTGTAGGTGACCTAAACTTTTAGGTTACGTGTAGGTGACCTTCACTTTTAGGTTACGTGTAGGTGACCTGTATCTGTCAGTGACCTGAGGGTGGTTCAGGGTCAGGTTCCCCGCGACCTGATAAAAGCTCTCTGCAAAATGAAATGTTCCAGATGAAATCACAGAACGGGTGCGACTCGAACTCAGGGCAGACGAGTGCTATACCCTCAGGGTGGTGTTGCCAACACCCTCCCCTCCCCCTGTTCTCTGATTTGCTTGCAATCGTGGTTACGATTTCGTGAGTTCCAGTTGCAAGCTTGATCTGCAACATGTCCTACCTTCACTATTGTCAACACACACGAAAAGGTTAGACACGAAATTTGTATACTAGTTTTGGTGAGCACACACTTCCCACTTTATTCATTACTGTTGGTCCCTCGCGAGTTACCTGCGTCCAGGACCTCCAAGGCGGAACAAGACTGCTTTGGGACCTCCGGGGGCAGGCTGAGGTCCCCAGTCTAAGTGAATTTTACCCGGAAATTACCCGGAAAATCAAATGAAAAAATGAAAAAACGTTTGGGGCCCCTTCAGAGATTCACAGCCGGGCCCCGAACCATTGTACAAATTGACACCCCCCTCCTCCCCTCTCATAGGCCCTAACTGGGTCAAGTTTAGAGCCTTGGTGAACATTACGGTGAAAATTGGAAGAGCATTCATTGTATGAGTCTCGTCTACAACTTTACATTATAATCTTCCCCATCATGATTGTAATGGGTTTCATTATCGTCATCATTGTCTCGGCTATAAGTAACTAGAGATCATCATCTGTGTTATGATCACTATAATTACCCTGTAAAGAATTATTGCACGAAACAGCTGGGTATTTGACAATGACTGGGTATATGATGTTACCTGACAGTGACTGCATCATTGATAGATCCTGGTATCTGACAGTAACTATATTTTTGATAGATGTTCTTACCTGACAGTGACTATATCATTGGTTGATGCTTTACTTATCAGCGACTGTTTAAATTTATGAATCTTAAACCAGATTCGTGAGTGGTTGTATCATTCTTCACAAGTCAGCCTGCATGTTCACGGTGTTATATTGAGGACTAACTCAACATATGCTGCCTCAGGTGTTGCACTATGGAAGAAAACACTGTCCAGTTCTCGGTTTAAAACCGCGAAAGGTGTGTTGGCAATTACCCTTATTCATGGAGGAAGGGAATTGAAGAGTCGGGGATCTCTGACACTTACCGAGTTTTCTCTGAGTATTTTGCACCGTCTGCCAAGTCTCTTGTTATATGGAGTTATTTTCGGTGTTCAGGTTTGGGACCAGTCTAGGATTTTCCAGGTGCAAATTATGTACCCTTCTCGCCTACGTTCCAAGGAATACAGTTGAAGGGAGAGAACAAGTGACTTAAAAGCAACATCTCTGGCTCAGCATCTCTGGTCTTGAAAGTTCTAGTTATCCAGCCTATCATTTTCCTTTCAGTATCAATGGCAACATTGTTGTGACCCTTGAAGGTGAGATCTTCTGACATCATTACTCCCAGGTCTCGCACATGGGACTTTCGCTCCAGTAAATGGTATGAGTTTGCCCTGTACTCCGTTACAGTCTTTATTTCCTCCATTTTTCCATAGTAAAACCACTGAAACGCGTCCTTGTTAAACAACAAAATGTCTGAAGTCCACTGGAAGTCTTGATTTATATCTGCCTGAAGATTCGCCGTCTACGACGGACTCTTGTGGAGCGACAATCTCCATTTAGAGGGACATTTGTCATTCAATACTTTGAGTAGAGAAGACTTCCGCCTGTCAGAGATCATAACAATGATTTCAGGAGACTGGTGTCACAGAAGCTAATGCATCACCATATGAAAAACTGGCAAAGTTGCAAGTTGGAGTTGGTGGAGTCTTGACCACGGTGCTCTCCAACTCTAAGGCTGAGGGACTGATTACCTCATCTTTGGTACATATTTCTTCACATTATGTCCTTGTATTGATAAAGCCACTGGATGGCGAAACGTCTTCAATTAAAGATACCCAGATGTTGCAAATGTGTCTAAGTCCTCATTTTGTCGGTATTTTACACCATTTACGTACAAGGTTGCAGTTCACCCTAGCATCTGCAGGGGTCACATAGGAATGGCAGTAAATAAACGTTATGTTTACAATGCCAGAAACTTTGCCCTCGTCCTTTTAAATATAAATGTGTTTCAACCACTGGAGCGTGTAAAATAACCTGTCGTTGAATCTCTGTTAGTTGGCCAACAGTTCTGTTGTGGAGTACAAGTCTTAGCTTCTCTGATAAGTAAAATACATGTACAACAGTTAGGTATCTTAATTCCGAAACGTTTCGCCTACACGGTAGGCTTCTTCAGTCGAATATACAGGCAACAGAAACGGAGATGCGAAGATGATGTAATCAGTCCATCACCCTGGGAGACAATTTTGAGGTGGTCAGTCCCTCAGCCTGGATAAGGGATGTTCCACAGTCTGGAAGAATGTGAAGCTGAACCAACAGACTTTTTTTGACACGTTCTTGATGCTCGTTCCTGACACATTCCTAACACGTTTTTAACACTTTCCTAATATATTTCTTACACTTTCCTAACGTGTTCCTAACACGCTTCTAACACGCTCCTAACACGTTGCAAACACATTCTAACAATGCCTATGACGTTCGCAACACACGTTCCTAACTGTGGCAACAAGACTTATCCAGCCGAGTCTTCTTGTACTCGCTCTTAAGAGAGCAGCGGGAGAAAGTTGATTGTAAGTTGAACGAGGTAATCAGTCAGGAACCTGATAAGGTAATCACAGATCTGATGAACATGATAATCAGAGATTTGATGAGCAATGTAATCAGAGATCTGAGGAACAAGGTAATTAGAGATCTTAGGAACAAGGTAATTAGAGATCTGATAAACAAGGTAATTAGAGATCTGATAAACAAGGTAATTAGAGATCTGATAAACATGGTAATCAGAGATCTGATAAACATGGTAATCAGAGATCTGATAAATATGGTAATCAGAGATCTAATGAATATGGTAATCAGAGATCTAATGAATATGGTAATCAGAGATCTGATAAGGTAATCAGAGATCTGATGAACAAGGTAATCAATGAGGCACCTAATAAACAAGGTAATCAATGAGAGATGTGATAAACAAGGTAAGTCTTGCGTATATAAAATTGACGCAAATGTTGCTTGACGCAAATGCTGTTTGGCGAAGGTGTTGCTTGATGCAAATGCTGTTTGACGCAGGTGTTGCTTGACGCAAGTGTTGCTTGATGCAAATGCTGTTTGACACAGGTGTTGCTTGACGCAAGTGTTGCTTGGCGCAGGTGTTGCTTGACGCAAGTGTTCTGAGTGGTCACACTTAGTGTGTGTGGTGTAGGTTGCTGACACCTTCAGTGTTCGTGACTTCTGCCAAACATTTACAGTGTGTAACGAAATTCAGCGTTAGTGTGATTCGTTACTAAGGTGGGGACGTTATTAGCAGTGGCCTTTGTGTGGAGTGTTTGGTGGATATGTGGGTCATGGGCCGCCAGCAGCAACAGCCTGGTTGACCAGGCTAGCACCAGACGAGCCTGGCCCATGGCCGGGCTCTGAGTGTAGGAAAACTCTCGCAACTCATCAAAGGTATATCAGAGTTATATCAGATATATTTGTGGATATGATGGCGCCGTCTTTGATGCTTAGTTTTTTTTCCTTCTCTTCTGCTTTTTCTTTCTTCCTCTTTAGCTTTCTCTTCTTTCTTCTTCTTCTTTTGCATTCTCTTTCTTCGTTCTCATCTTTCAATTTCCTCTTCTGCTTTCTCTTCTCTCTCTGCTTTCTCTTTCTCTCTGCTTTCTCTTCTTTCTCTGCTTTCTCTTCTTTCTCTGCTTTCTCTTTCTTCATCTTCTGCTTGAACCTCTTCCTTTGCTTCTTTCTGTTCCTTGGTCTTCTTGCATCTTGGTGCGTGTACTGTGAGAGCTTCAAGACGTGTGTTATCTCACACAATCTGCTACGTTCTGGTCAAGGCCTCTTGTTTGTTTTTGTCTTTTACAGAGCTCTAAACCCGTGAGATTCATTCAGCTCACGGAGTATTGGTGGGGATGAGGGCTCGTCCCTCCGTCCGCTTATCCGATCTCCAGATTGAGTTCATTAGCGGCTTGCAGTGACTTGTTTTCGCCTTGAGCAAGTATGTCTGACAAGCCAGGCGTGTTCCCATTGTTACCTGACACCTTGTGTGTGTGTGTGTGCTCGCCTAGTTGTACTCACTTAGTTGAGGTTTCAGGGGTCGAGTCTGAGCTCCTGGCCCCGCCTCTTCACTGGTCGCTACTAGGTCACTCCCCCTGAACCGTGAGCTTTATCATACCTCTGCTTAAAGCTATGTATGGATCCTGCCTCCACTACATCGCTTCCCAAACTATTCCTGATTACTATGTGGCTGAAGAAATACTTCCTAACATCCCTGTGATTCATCTGTGTCTTCAACTTCCAACTGTGTCCCCTTGTTACTGTGTCCAATCTCTGGAACATCCTGTCTTTGTCCACCTTGTCAATTCCTCTCAGTATTTTGTATGTCGTTATCATGTCCCCCCTATCTCTCCTGTCCTCCAGTGTCGTCAGGTTGATTTCCCTTAACCTCTCCTCGTAGGACATACCTCTTAGCTCTGGGACTAGTCTCGTTGCAAACCTTTGCACTTTCTCTAGTTTCTTTACGTGCTTGGCTAGGTGTGGGTTCCAAACTGGTGCCGCATTCTCCAATATGGGCCTAACGTACACGGTGTACAGAGTCCTGAACGATTCCTTATTAAGATGTCGGAATGCTGTTCTGAGGTTTGCTAGGCGACCATATGCTGCAGCCGTTATTTGGTTGATGTGCGCTTCAGGAGATGTGCCTGGTGTTATACTCACCCCAAGATCTTTTTCCTTGAGTGAGGTTTGTAGTCTCTGGCCCCCGTAGACTGTACTCCGTCTGCGGTCTTCTTTGCCCTTCCCCAATCTTCATGACTTTGCACTTGGTGGGATTGAACCCCAGGAGCCAATTTCTGGACCAGGTCTGCAGCCTGTCCAGATCCCTTTGTAGTTCTGCCTGGTCTTCGATCGAGTGAATTCTTCTCATCAACTTCACGTCATCTGCAAACAGGGACACTTCGGAGTCTATTCCTTCCGTCATGTCGTTCACAAATAACAGAAACAGCACAGGTCCTAGGACTGACCCCTGTGGGACCCCGCTGGTCACAGGTTCCCACTGTGACACCTTGCCACGTACCATGACTCGCTGCTGTCTTCCTGACAAGTATTCCCTGATCCATTGTAGTGCCTTCCCTGTTATCCCTGCTTGGTCCTCCAGTTTTTGCACTAATCTCTTGTGTGGAACTGTGTCAAACGCCTTCTTGCAGTCCAAGAATATGCAATCCACCCAGCCCTCTCTCTCTTGTCTTACTGCTGTTACCATGTCATAGAACTCCAGTAGGTTTGTGACACAGGATTTCCCGTCCCTGAAACCATGTTGGCTGCTGTTGATGAGATCATTCCTTTCTAGGTGTATGTGTGTGTGTGTGTGTGTGTGTGTGTGTGTGTGTGTGTGTGTGTGTGTGTGTATGTGTGTGTGTGTTTGTGTGTTTGTGTTTACGTAGTTACCTATTTTTGGTTGCAGGGGTCGATTCACAGCTCCTAGTCCCGCCTCTTCGCTGGTCGCCGCTAGGTCAGGTCCCTCCCTGCTCCATGAGCTTTATCGTACCTCTTCTTTAAAGCTATGTATGATTCCTGCCTCCACTACATCACTCAACAGGTTGTTCCACTTAATGACAACTCTGTGACTGAAGAAATACTTCCTAACATCCCTGTGACTCCTCCGAATCTTCAACTTCCAGTTGTGACCCCTTGTTGCTGTGTCCCATCTCTGAAACATTCTGTCTCTGTCCATCTTGTCAGTTCGTCTCGGTGTTTTATACGTCGTTATCATGTCTCCTCCTAGTCTTCCACCTTTCAGTGTACCAGACAGAAGAAGCCACTAACTGGCGAAAGGTTTCCAGAATAAACATACCAAGATGTTGCACAAGTCTCGTTTACACACACAAAGCTTGTTGACTCGTTTCATCGTTGCTCATTCATGAAAATTCACTGGCCAACATTTATTTAATTGTGTCCACGGTTACTGAGGTGCACCGGTAGAGAGAAGTGCCGACGATGCCTCGTTTGACAGGTTCTCATAAATTGTGTTTCAACGTCGTATACCTGCCTCAGTTCTCCCTTGAATTTTAACAAGACCACAGATCAGAGTCAATACTGACGGATCCTTCCATTAAGGTGATTAACACGGATTTCCACGTCTCAGTTTAACGTGATTTTTGGTAACAGGTACCGACAAGTTAGTTTAGTAAGACAGGTAAGCAAACACTAGGACATTAGAAAGCGTTTGGGTCCTGGAACGTTGATCACTTCTAACTTACACAGGTTAAAAATATGTATAGGCGGAGAGTGAGGTGTGAGTGACGCAGTGACCTGAAGAATGTCATGTTGGGATGAGGACAGGTAGACGATGAGATCATGTGACTCCTGTGTTGCTGGGCAGGTGGTGCCTCGCCTGGCTGAGTATTGTCTATGCTAACGTTTTCTAATACATATGTTCTCCCACACACTGACAGTGAAGATTCTCCCACACACTGACAGTGAAGATTCTCCCACACACTGACAGTGAAGATTCTCCCACACATTGACAGTGAAGATTCTCCCACACACTGACAGTGAAGATTCTCTCACACACTGACAGTGAAGATTCTCCCACACACTGACAGTGAAGATTCTCCCACACACTGACAGTGAAGATCACTGTAGATTCTCCCACACACTGACAGTGAAGATCACTGTAGATTCTCCCACACACACTGACACTGAAGAATCTCACACACACTGACAGTGAAGATCACTGCAGATTCTCACACACACTGACAGTGAAGATTCTTCCACAAACTGACAGTGAAGATCACTGAAGATTCTCCAACACACTGACAGTGAAGATCACTGAAGATTCTCCCACACACTGACAGTGAAGATCACTGAAGATTCCCACACACACTGACAGTGAAGGTCACTGAAGATTCTCACACACACTGACAGTGAAGATCACTGAAGATTCTCCCACACACTGACAATGAAGATTCTCCCACACACTGACAGTGAAGATTCTCCCACACACTGACAGTGAAGATTCTTCCACACACTGACAGTGAAGATTCTCCCACACACTGACAGTGAAGATTCTCCCACACACTGACAGTGAAGATGACTGAATATTCTCCCACACACTGACAGTGAAGATCACTGAAGATTCTCCCACACTGACAGTGAAGATCACTGAAGATTCTCCCACCACACACTGACAGTGAAGATCACGAAAGATTCTCCCACACGCTGACAGTGAAGATCACTGAAGTTTCTCCCACACATTGACAGTGAAGATCACTGAAGTTTCTCCCACTCACTGACAGTGAAGATCACTGAAGTTTCTCCCACACACTGACAGTGAAGATCATTGAAGATTCTCCCACACACTGACAGTGAAGATCACTGAAGATTCTCTCACACACTGACAGTGAAGATCACTGAAGATTCTCCCACACTGACAGTGAAGATCACTGAAGATTCTCCCACACACTGACAGTGAAGATCACTGAAGATTCTCCCACACACTGACAGTGAACATTCTCCCACACATTGACAGTGAAGATTCTCCCACACATTGACAGTGAAGATCACTGAAGATTCTCCCACACACTGACAGTAAAGATCACTGAAGATTCTCGCACACACACTGACAGTGAAGATCACTGTAGATTCTCACACACACTGACAGTGAAGATCAATGAAGATTCTCCCACACACTGACAGTGAAGATCACTGAAGATTCACCCACACACTGACAGTGAAGATTCTCCCACACACTGACAGTGAAGATTCTCCCACACATTGACAGTGAAGATTCTCCCACACACTGACAGTGAAGATCACTGAAGATTCTCCCACACACTGATAGTGAAGATCACTGAAGATTCTCCCACACACTGACACTGAAGATAACTGAAGATTCTCCCACACACTGACAATGAAGATTCTTCCACACACTGACAGTGAAGGTTCTCCCACACACTGACAGTGAAGATCACTGAAGATTCTCCCACACTGACAATGAAGATTCTCCCACACATTGACAGTGAAGATTCTCCCACACACTGACAGTGAAGATTCTCCCACACATTGACAGTGAAGATTCTCCCACACACTGACAGTGAAGATTCTCCCACACACTGACAGTGAAGGTTCTCCCACACACTGACAGTGAAGATCACTGAAGATTCTCCCACACACTGACAGTGAAGATCACTGTAGATTCTCACACACACTGACAGTGAAGATTCTCCCACACACTGACAGTGAAGATCAATGAAGATTCACCCACACACTGACTGAAGATTCTCCCACACATTGACCGTGAAGATTCTCCCACACACTGACAGTGAAGATCACTGAAGATTCTCCCACACTGACAGTGAAGATCACTGAAGATTCTCCCACACACTGACAATGAAGATTCTCACACACACTGACAGTGAATATCACTGTAGATTCTCACACACACTGACAGTGAAGATTCTCCCACACACTGACAGTGAAGATCAATGAAGATTCTCCCACACACTGACAGTGAAGATCACTGAAGATTCTCCCACACACTGACAGTGAAGGTTCTCCCACACACTGACAGTGAAGATCACTGAAGATTCTCCCACACACTGACAGTGAAGATCACTGAAAATTCTCCCACACACTGACAGTGAAGATCACTGAAGATTCTCCCACACACTGACAGTGAGGATTCTCCCACACACTGACAGTGAACATTCTCCCACACACTGACAGTGAACATTCTCCCACACACTGACAGTGAACATTCTCCCACACACTGACAGTGAACATTCTCCCACACACTGACAGTGAACATTCTCCCACACACTGACAGTGAACATTCTCCCACACACTGACACTGAACATTCTCCCACACACTGACATTCTCCCACACACTGACAGTGAACATTCTCCCACACACTGACAGTGAACATTCTCCCACACACTGACACTGAACATTCTCCCACACACTGACACTGAACATTCTCCCACACACTGACAGTGAACATTCTCCCACACACTGACACTGAACATTCTCCCACACACTGACAGTGAACATTCTCTCACGCACTGACAGTGAACATTCTCCCACACACTGACAGTGAACATTCTCCCACACACTGACAGTGAACATTCTCCCACACACTGACAGTGAACATTCTCCCACACACTGACAGTGAACATTCTCCCACACACTGACAGTGAAGATTCTCCCACACACTGACAGTGAACATTCTCCCACACACTGACAGTGAACATTCTCCCACACACTGACAGTGAAGATTCTCCCACACACTGACAGTGAAGATTCTCCCACACACTGACAGTGAAGATCACTGAAGATTCTCCCACACACTGATAGTGAAGATCACTGAAGATTCTCCCACACACTGACACTGAAGATAACTGAAGATTCTCCCACACACTGACAATGAAGATTCTTCCACACACTGACAGTGAAGGTTCTCCCACACACTGACAGTGAAGATCACTGAAGATTCTCCCACACTGACAATGAAGATTCTCCCACACATTGACAGTGAAGATTCTCCCACACACTGACAGTGAAGATTCTCCCACACATTGACAGTGAAGATTCTCCCACACACTGACAGTGAAGATTCTCCCACACACTGACAGTGAAGGTTCTCCCACACACTGACAGTGAAGATCACTGAAGATTCTCCCACACACTGACAGTGAAGATCACTGTAGATTCTCACACACACTGACAGTGAAGATTCTCCCACACACTGACAGTGAAGATCAATGAAGATTCACCCACACACTGACTGAAGATTCTCCCACACATTGACCGTGAAGATTCTCCCACACACTGACAGTGAAGATCACTGAAGATTCTCCCACACTGACAGTGAAGATCACTGAAGATTCTCCCACACACTGACAATGAAGATTCTCACACACACTGACAGTGAATATCACTGTAGATTCTCACACACACTGACAGTGAAGATTCTCCCACACACTGACAGTGAAGATCAATGAAGATTCTCCCACACACTGACAGTGAAGATCACTGAAGATTCTCCCACACACTGACAGTGAAGGTTCTCCCACACACTGACAGTGAAGATCACTGAAGATTCTCCCACACACTGACAGTGAAGATCACTGAAGATTCTCCCACACACTGACAGTGAAGATCACTGAAGATTCTCCCACACACTGACAGTGAGGATTCTCCCACACACTGACAGTGAACATTCTCCCACACACTGACAGTGAACATTCTCCCACACACTGACAGTGAACATTCTCCCACACACTGACAGTGAACATTCTCCCACACACTGACAGTGAACATTCTCCCACACACTGACAGTGAACATTCTCCCACACACTGACACTGAACATTCTCCCACACACTGACATTCTCCCACACACTGACAGTGAACATTCTCCCACACACTGACAGTGAACATTCTCCCACACACTGACACTGAACATTCTCCCACACACTGACAGTGAACATTCTCTCACGCACTGACAGTGAACATTCTCCCACACACTGACAGTGAACATTCTCCCACACACTGACAGTGAACATTCTCCCACACACTGACAGTGAACATTCTCCCACACACTGACAGTGAACATTCTCCCACACACTGACAGTGAAGATTCTCCCACACACTGACAGTGAACATTCTCCCACACACTGACAGTGAACATTCTCCCACACACTGACAGTGAACATTCTCCCACACACTGACAGTGAACATTCTCTCACACACTGACAGTGAACATTCTCTCACACACTGACAGTGAACATTCTCCCACACACTGACAGTGAACATTCTCTCACACACTGACAGTGAACATTCTCCCACACACTGACAGTGAACATTCTCCCACACACTGACACTGAACATTCTCCCACACACTGACACTGAACATTCTCCCACACACTGACACTGAACATTCTCCCACACACTGACAGTGAACATTCTCCCACACACTGACACTGAACATTCTCTCACACACTGACACTGAACATTCTCCCACACACTGACACTGAACATTCTCCCACACACTGACACTGAACATTCTCCCACACACTGACACTGAACATTCTTCCACACACTGACACTGAACATTCTCCCACACACTGACACTGAACATTCTCCCACACACTGACACTGAACATTCTCCCACACACTGAACATTCTCCCACACACTGAGACTGAACATTCTCCCACACACTGAACATTCTCCCACACACTGACACTGAACATTCTCCCACACACTGACACTGAACATTCTCCCACACACTAACATTCTCCCACACACTGACACTGAACATTCTCCCACACACTGACACTGAACATTCTCCCACACACTGAACATTCTCCCACACACTGATATTCTCCCACACACTGAACATTCTCCCACACACTGAACATTCTCAGACACACTGAACATTCTCCCACACACTGAACATTCTCCCACACACTGACATTCTCCCACACACTGAACATTCTCCCACACACTGACATTCTCCCACACACTGAACATTCTCCCACACACTGAACATTCTCCCACACACTGAACATTCTCCCACACACTGAACATTCTCCCACACACTGAACATTCTCCCACACACTGAACATTCTCCCACACACTGAACATTCTCCCACACACTGAACATTCTCCCACACACTGTACATTCTCCCACACACTGAACATTCTCCCACACACTGAACATTCTCCCACACACTGAACATTCTCCCACACACTGAACATTCTCCCACACACTGAACATTCTCCCAGACACTGAACATTCTCCCACACACTGAACATTCTCCCACACACTGAACATTCTCCCACACACTGTACATTCTCCCACACACTGAACATTCTCCCACACACTGACATTCTCCCACACACTGAACATTCTCCCACACACTGACATTCTCCCACACACTGAACATTCTCCCACACACTGAACATTCTCCCACACACTGAACATTCTCCCACACACTGAACATTCTCCCACAAACTGAACATTCTCCCACACACTGAACATTCTCCCACACACTGTACATTCTCCCACACACTGAACATTCTCCCACACACTGAACATTCTCCCACACACTGAACATTCTCCCACACACTGAACATTCTCCCACACACTGAACATTCTCCCACACTGAACATTCTCCCACACACTGTACATTCTCCCACACACTGAACATTCTCCCACACACTGAACATTCTCCCACACACTGAACATTCTCCCACACACTGACACTGAACATTCTCCCACACACTGACACTGAACATTCTCCCACACACTGACACTGAACATTCTCCCACACACTGAACATTCTCCCACACACTGACACTGAACATTCTCCCACACACTGAACATTCTCCCACACACTGACACTGAACATTCTCCCACACACTGACACTGAACATTCTCCCACACACTGACACTGAACATTCTCCCACACACTGAACATTCTCCCACACACTGAACATTCTCCCACACACTGAACATTCTCCCACACACTGACACTGAACATTCTCCCACACACTGAACATTCTCCCACACACTGACACTGAACATTCTCCCACACACTGAACATTCTCCCACACACTGACACTGAACATTCTCCCACACACTGAACATTCTCCCACACACTGAACATTCTCCCACACACTGTACATTCTCCCACACACTGAACATTCTCCCACACACTGAACATTCTCCCACACACTGAACATTCTCCCACACACTGAACATTCTCTCACACACTGAACATTCTCCCACACACTGACACTGAACATTCTCCCACACACTGAACATTCTCCCACACACTGAACATTCTCCCACACACTGTACATTCTCCCACACACTGAACATTCTCCCACACACTGAACATTCTCCCACACACTAACATTCTCCCACACACTAACATTCTCCCACACACTGAACATTCTCCCACACACTGAACATTCTCCCACACACTGAACATTCTCCCACACACTGAACATTCTCCCACACACTGAACATTCTCCCACACACTGACACTGAACATTCTCCCACACACTGAACATTCTCCCACACACTGACACTGAACATTCTCCCACACACTGAACATTCTCCCACACACTGAACATTCTCCCACACACTGACACTGAACATTCTCCCACACACTGAACATTCTCCCACACACTGACACTGAACATTCTCCCACACACTGAACATTCTCCCACACACTGAACATTCTCCCACACACTGAACATTCTCCCACACACTGAACATTCTCCCACACACTGAACATTCTCCCACACACTGAACATTCTCCCACACACTGAACATTCTCCCACACACTGAACATTCTCCCACACACTGACACTGAACATTCTCCCACACACTGAACATTCTCCCACACACTGACACTGAACATTCTCCCACACACTGAACATTCTCCCACACACTGACACTGAACATTCTCCCACACACTGAACATTCTCCCACACACTGAACATTCTCCCACACACTGTACATTCTCCCACACACTGAACATTCTCCCACACACTGAACATTCTCCCACACACTGAACATTCTCCCACACACTGAACATTCTCTCACACACTGAACATTCTCCCACACACTGACACTGAACATTCTCCCACACACTGAACATTCTCCCACACACTGAACATTCTCCCACACACTGTACATTCTCCCACACACTGAACATTCTCCCACACACTGAACATTCTCCCACACACTAACATTCTCCCACACACTAACATTCTCCCACACACTGAACATTCTCCCACACACTGAACATTCTCCCACACACTGAACATTCTCCCACACACTGAACATTCTCCCACACACTGAACATTCTCCCACACACTGACACTGAACATTCTCCCACACACTGAACATTCTCCCACACACTGACACTGAACATTCTCCCACACACTGAACATTCTCCTACACACTGAACATTCTCCCACACACTGACACTGAACATTCTCCCACACACTGAACATTCTCCCACACACTGACACTGAACATTCTCCCACACACTGAACATTCTCCCACACACTGAACATTCTCCCACACACTGAACATTCTCCCACACACTGAACATTCTCCCACACACTGAACATTCTCCCACACACTCACATTCCTGGTGTTTTACATCGACATAAAATTCGTTTTAAAATCTATTCCTGAACCAGAGGAAAAAATCTATTCGAAATTTTTTCTTGTAGAAAATTGAATTTAGATATAGTAGAAATAGATAATTGTTGTAGTAGATGTAGATGGTTGTTGTAGTAGATGTAGATTGTTGTAGTCGATATAGATGATTGTTGTAGTAGATGTAGATTGTTGTAGTCGATATAGATGATTGTTGTAGTAGATGTAGATTGTTGTAGTCGATATAGATGATTGTTGTAGTAGATGTAGATTGTTGTAGTAGATATAGATGATTGTTGTAGTAGATGTAGATTGTTGTAGTAGATATAGATGATTGTTGTAGTAGATGTAGATTGTTGTAGTAGATATAGATGATTGTTGTAGTAGATGTAGATTGTTGTAGTAGATATAGATGATTGTTGTAGTAGATATAGATGATTGTTGTAGTAGATGTAGATGATTGTTGTAGTAGATGTAGATGATTGTTGTAGTAGATGTAGATGATTGTTGTAGTAGATGTAGATGGTTGTTGTAGTAGATATAGATGATTGTTGTAGTAGATGTAGATGATTGTTGTAGTAGATGTAGATGATTGTTGTAGTAGATATAGATGATTGTTGTAGTAGATGTAGATGATTGTTGTAGTAGATGTAGATGATTGTTGTAGTAGATATAGATGATTGTTGTAGTAGATATAGATGATTGTTGTAGTAGATGTAGATGGTTGTTGTAGTAGATGTAGATGGTTGTTGTAGTAGATGTAGATGGTTGTTGTAGTAGATATAGATGATTGTTGTAGTAGATGTAGATGGTTGTTGTAGTAGATGTAGATGGTTGTTGTAGTAGATGTAGATGGTTGTTGTAGTAGATATAGATGATTGTTGTAGTAGATGTAGATGATTGTTGTAGTAGATATAGATGATTGTTGTAGTAGATGTAGATGATTGTTGTAGTAGATGTAGATGATTGTTGTAGTAGATATATATGATTGTTGTAGTAGATGTAGATGATTGTTGTAGTAGATGTAGATGATTGTTGTAGTAGATGTAGATGGTTGTTGTAGTAGATGTAGATGGTTGTTTTAGTAGATGTAGATGATTGTTGTAGTAGATGTAGATGATTGTTGTAGTAGATATAGATGATTGTTGTAGTAGATGTAGATGGTTGTTGTAGTAGATGTAGATGATTGTTGTAGTAGATGTAGATGATTGTTGTAGTAGATATAGATGATTGTTGTAGTAGATGTAGATGGTTGTTTTAGTAGATGTAGATGATTGTTGTAGTAGATGTAGATGGTTGTTGTAGTAGATATAGATGATTGTTGTAGTAGATGTAGATGATTGTTGTAGTAGATGTAGATGATTGTTGTAGTAGATGTAGATGGTTGTTGTAGTAGATATAGATGATTGTTGTAGATGTAGATGATTGTTGTAGTAGATGTAGATGATTGTTGTAGTAGATATAGATGATTGTTGTAGTAGATGTAGATGGTTGTTGTAGTAGATGTAGATGATTGTTGTAGTAGATATAGATGATTGTTGTAGTAGATGTAGATGGTTGTTGTAGTAGATGTAGATGGTTGTTTTAGTAGATGTAGATGATTGTTGTAGTAGATGTAGATGATTGTTGTAGTAGATGTAGATGATTGTTGTAGTAGATATAGATGATTGTTGTAGTAGATGTAGATGGTTGTTTTAGTAGATGTAGATGATTGTTGTAGTAGATGTAGATGGTTGTTGTAGTAGATATAGATGATTGTTGTAGTAGATGTAGATGATTGTTGTAGTAGATGTAGATGATTGTTGTAGTAGATGTAGATGGTTGTAGTAGATATAGATGATTGTTGTAGTAGATGTAGATGATTGTTGTAGTAGATGTAGATGATTGTTGTAGTAGATATAGATGATTGTTGTAGTAGATGTAGATGGTTGTTGTAGTAGATGTAGATGGTTGTTTTAGTAGATGTAGATGATTGTTGTAGTAGATATAGATGATTGTTGTAGTAGATGTAGATGATTGTTGTAGTAGATATAGATGATTGTTGTAGTAGATGTAGATGATTGTTGTAGTAGATATAGATGATTGTTGTAGTAGATGTAGATGATTGTTGTAGTAGATATAGATGATTGTTGTAGTAGATGTAGATGGTTGTTGTAGTAGATGTAGATGGTTGTTTTAGTAGATGTAGATGATTGTTGTAGTAGATATAGATGATTGTTGTAGTAGATGTAGATGATTGTTGTAGTAGATGTAGATGATTGTTGTAGTAGATATAGATGATTGTTGTAGTAGATGTAGATGGTTGTTGTAGTAGATGTAGATGATTGTTGTAGTAGATGTAGATGGTTGTTGTAGTAGATGTAGATGGTTGTTGTAGTAGATATAGATGATTGTTGTAGTAGATGTAGATGATTGTTGTAGTAGATGTAGATGGTTGTTGTAGTAGATGTAGATGTTTGTTGTAGTAGATGTAGATGGTTGTTGTAGTAGATGTAGATGTTTGTTGTAGTAGATGTAGATGGTTGTTGTAGTAGATGTAGATGATTGTTGTAGTAGATGTAGATGATTGTTGTAGATGTAGATGGTTGTTATAGTAGATGTAGATGATTGTTGTAGTAGATGTAGATGGTTGTTGTAACAGATGTAGATGGTTGTTGTAGTAGATGTAGATGGTTGTTGTAGTAGATGTAGATGGTTGTTGTAGTTGATGTAGATAATTGTTGTAGTAGATGTAGATGATTGTTGTAGATGTAGATGGTTGTTGTAGATGTAGATGATTGTTGTAGATATAAATGATTGTTGTAGATGTAGATGATTGTTGTAGTAGATGTAGATGATTGTTGTAGATGTAGATGGTTGTTGTAGTAGATGTAGATGGTTGTTGTAACAGATGTTGATGGTTGTTGTAGTAGATGTAGATGATTGTTGTAGATGTAGATGATTGTTGTAGTAGATGTAGATGATTGTTGTAGATGTAGATGATTGTTGTAGATGTAGATGATTGTTGTAGATGTAGATGATTGTTGTAGTAGATGTAGATGATTGTTGTAGATGTAGATGGTTGTTGTAGTAGATGTAGATGGTTGTTGTAACAGATGTAGATGGTTGTTGTAACAGATGTAGATGGTTGTTGTAGATGTAGATGGTTGTTGTAGTAGATGTAGATGATTGTTGTAGTAGATGTAGATGGTTGTTGTAGTAGATGTAGATGGTTGTTGTAGTAGATGTAGATGGTTGTTGTAGTAGATGTAGATGATTGTTGTAGATGTAGATGGTTGTTGTAACAGATGTAGATGGTTGTTGTAGCAGATGTAGATGGTTGTTGTAACAGATGTAGATGGTTGTTGTAGTAGATGTAGATGGTTGTTGTAGTAGACGTAGATGATTGTTGTAGTAGATGTAGATTGTTGTAGTAGATGTAGATGGTTGTTGTAGTAGATGTAGATGGTTGTTGTAGTAGATGTAGATGATTGTTGTAGTAGATGTAGATGGTTGTTGTAGTAGATGTAGATGATTGTTGTAGTATATATAGATGATTGTTGTAGTAGATGTAGATGATTGTTGTAGTAGATGTACATGATTGTTGTAGATGTAGATGGTTGTTGTAGTAGATGTAGATGGTTGTTGTAGTATAGATGATTGTTGTAGTAGATTTAGATGATTGTTGTAGATGTAGATGGTTGTTGTAGATGTAGATGGTTGTTGTAGTAGATGTAGATGGTTGTTGTAGTAGATGTAGATGATTGTTGTAGATGTAGATGATTGTTGTAGATGTAGATGATTGTTGTAGTAGATGTAGATGGTTGTTGTAGTAGATGTAGATGGTTGTTGTAGATGTAGATGGTTGTTGTAGATGTAGATGATTGATGTAGATGATTCTTGTAGTAGATGTAGATGATTGTTGTAGTAGATGTAGATGGTTGTTGTAGTAGATGTAGATGATTGTTGTAGTAGATGTAGATGATTGTTGTAGATATAGATTGTAGTAGATGTAGATGATTGTTGTAGTAGATGTAGATGATTGTTGTAGATGTAGATGGTTGTTGTAGTAGATGTAGATGATTGTTGTAGATATAGATTGTTGTAGTAGATGTAGATGATTGTTGTAGATGTAGATGGTTGTTGTAGTAGATGTAGATGGTTGTAGTAGATGTAGATGATTGTTGTAGTAGATGTAGATGATTGTTGTAGATGTAGATGATTGTTGTAGATATAGATGATTGTAGTAGATGTAGATGATTGTTGTAGATGTAGATGATTGTTGTAGATGTAGATGATTGTTGTAGATGTAGATGGTTGTTGTAGTGGATGTAGATGATTGTTGTAGATGTAGATGATTGTTGTAGATGTAGATGATTGTTGTAGTAGATGTAGATGATTGTTGTAGATGTAGATGATTGTTGTAGCAGATGTAGATGATTATTGCAGATGTAGATGATTGTTGTAGATGTAGGTGATTGTTGTAGTAGATATAGATGATTGATGTGGTAGATATAGATTGTTGTAGTAGATGTAGATGATTGTTGTAGATGTAGGTGATTGTTGTAGTAGATATAGATGATTGATGTGGTAGATATAGATTGTTGTAGTAGATGTAGATGATTGTTGTAGTGGATGTAGATGATTGTTGTAGTAGATGTAGATGATTGTTGTAGATGTAGATGATTGTTGTTGTAGATGTAGTTGATTGTTGTAGATGTAGATGATTGTTGTAGTAGATGTAGATGATGTAGTAGATTTAGATGATTGTTGTAGTAGATGTAGATGTAGATGTAGATGATTGTTGTAGATGTAGATGATTGTTGTAGTAGATGTAGATGGTTGTTGTAGTAGATGTAGATGATTGTTGTAGATGTAGATGATTGTTGTAGTAGATGTAGATGATTGTTGTAGATGTAGATGGTTGTTGTAGATGTAGATGGTTGTTGTAGTAGATGTAGATGATTGTTGTAGTAGATGTAGATGATTGTTGTAGTAGATGTAGATGATTGTTGTAGTAGTTATAGATGATTGTTGTAGATGTAGATGATTGTTGTAGTAGATGTAGATGATTTTTGCAGATGTAGATGATTGTTGTAGATGTAGATGATTGTTGTAGTAGATGTAGATGATTGTTGTAGATGTAGATGGTTGTTGTAGTAGATGTAGATGATTGTTGTAGTAGATGTAGATGATTGTTGTAGATGTAGATTGTTGTAGATGTAGATGATTGTTGTAGTAGATGTAGATGATTGTTGTAGATGTAGATTGTTGTAGATGTAGATGATTGTTGTAGTAGATGTAGATGATTGTTGTAGTAGATGTAGATGATTGTTGTAGTAGATATAGATGATTGTAGATGTAGATGATTGTTGTAGTAGATGTAGATGATTTTTGCAGATGTAGATGATTGTTGTAGATGTAGATGATTGTTGTAGTAGATGTAGATGATTGTTGTAGATGTAGATGGTTGTTGTAGTAGATGTAGATGATTGTTGTATTAGATGTAGATGATTGTTGTAGATGTAGATGATTGTTGTAGTAGATGTAGATGATTGTTGTAGATGTAGATTGTTGTAGATGTAGATGATTGTTGTAGTAGATGTAGATGATTGTTGATGTAGATGATTGTTGTAGTAGATGTAGATGATTGTTGTAGTAGATGTAGATGATTGTTGTAGTAGATGTAGATGATTGTTGTAGTAGATGTAGATGATTGTTGTAGTAGATGTTGATGATTGTTGTAGATGTAGATGATTGTTGTAGTAGATGTAGATGATTGTTGTAGATGTAGATGATTGTTGTAGATGTAGATGGTTGTTGTAGTAGATGCAGATGATTGTTGTAGATGTAGATGATTGTTGTAGATGTAGATGGTTGTTGTAGTAGATGCAGATGATTGTTGTAGATGTAGATGATTGTTGTAGATGTAGATGATTGTTGTAGATGTAGATGATTGTTGTAGATGTAGATGATTGTTGTAGTAGATGTAGATGATTGTTGTAGTAGATGTAGATGATTGTTGTAGATGTAGATGATTGTAGTAGATGTAGATGATTGTTGTAGATGTAGATTGTTGTAGTAGATGTAGATGATTGTTGTAGTATATGTAGATGGTTGTTATAGTAGATGTAGATGATTGTTGTAGATGTAGATGATTGTTGTAGTAGATGTAGATGATTGTTGTAGATGTAGATGATTGTTGTAGTAGATGTAGATGATTGTTGTAGATGTAGATGATTGTTGTAGTAGATGTAGATGGTTGTTGTAGTAGATGTAGATTGTTGTAGTAGATGTAGATGATTGTTGTAGTAGATGTAGATGATTGTTGTAGTAGATGTAGATGGTTGTTGTAGTAGATGTAGATGGTTGTTGTAGTAGATGTAGATGATTGTTGTAGTAGATGTAGATGGTTGTTGTAGTAGATGTAGATGGTTGTTGTAGTAGATGTAGATGGTTGTTGTAGTAGATGTAGATGGTTGTTGTAGTAGATGTAGATGGTTGTTGTAGTAGATGTAGATGGTTGTTGTAGTAGATGTAGATGGTTGTTGTAGTAGATGTAGATGATTGTTGTAGATGTAGATGGTTGTTGTAGTAGATGTAGATGGTTGTTGTAGTAGATGTAGATGGTTGTTGTAGATGTAGATGGTTGTTGTAGTAGATGTAGATGGTTGTTGTAGTAGATGTAGATGGTTGTTGTAGTAGATGTAGATGGTTGTTGTAGTAGATGTAGATGGTTGTTGTAGTAGATGTAGATGATTGTTGTAGTAGATGTAGATGGTTGTTGTAGTAGATGTAGATGGTTGTTGTAGTAGATGTAGATGGTAGATGATTTTGATGACGTTAGAAGCTGTGTGCGTGCGCGTGTGCAAGTGTTAAGTCATAACTCCTGGCCCCGTCTCTTAATTTTTGTCAATCGTTGTCAGTTTGGTGTGACAGAGGCTGATCATACATCTCGAATGTTTGTATATAGTGTATAATTTTACCAGTGATAAGCAGAGGTGCAGTGAGTACGCTGAGAGAGCGCAGTAAGTGTAGAGGGACCAAGACTCTTCAGCACTCTCCTTTACACATAAGGAAAAATACCAACAGACACCTAGTTGTTTACAAGAGGGAACTCGATCAGTTCATCAGGTTAGTCCCTGATCAACCGGACTGTGGTGCATACACTAGATGGTATGCGGCTAGCATCAACAGTCTGGTTGATCGGGTAAACTTCAAGTAAACCGTAACCATTATCAGGCATAAAAAAATTAAATCATTCCAGGTCAACTACGAAGGTAATTACTCTTAACAGGTTTTCAATTACAGTTACACTTAATAAAAAAATATAATTACAGTTGACAAAGAAAATGGATTTCAGTTACTTAATACATCGACTCCAGGCTGAGGGACTGATTACCTAAAACTCCTCGTCTTCCACCGGTCTTCTCTATATTGGACTGAAGAAGCCACTGGTTGCCGAAACATTTCCGTTATAAACATTCCCAAATGTTGCACAAGTCTTAGTGCCAATCTATTTTACCTGGAGTATACCTGGAGAGAGTTATGGGGGTCAACGCCCCCTAGGCCCGACCTGTGACCAGTCTTTACGGTGTTAGATCCAAGAAATAATCTTTACTTCTAGTTTCTGTCATTCACTTCTGTGTCAACCATCAGACTGCAACTTGAAAGTGAACAAAACTGGAAGCATTGTGGCAGTGATTTGTTGCATAATGTTGCAAATGAGATGTTTCACAAGGTGTAAATTAATGAGAGTAATGTTGACTTTAATGGCCACTACAAGTTGCATTCATTGCTACATATCGCACTTCATTAAGATTCAAGCATGCAAGATGCTCCTAAATTTCTGTGTTGTATTTGGGAAAAGTTTCTTGTCAGGCTGCCGGAACTTTGTTTACACCCTGCTGGGGATAAACAAAGTTCCCGCCGGACTATGGAGCAGTACTCTTGACTCACGAAATCGTAATGACACAATTGCAAACAAACCATACCATGGGTGGAGTTCGAACCCGGGATTAGAGAGTCTGGAGTTTTATGACTCTCTGATCGCGGGTTCTAACCCCGCCCGTGGTATGGTTCGTTATGAGCAATACTCTTTTCCAGAGTGAGGGACTGACCACCTCAAAACTACGTCTTCGAGGGTGGTAGACTGACTACATCGTCTTTATATCTCTGCTGCCTCTGTATTTGACTGAAGAAACCTACTGTGTAGGCGATACATTTTGGAATAGAGCTATCTAACTGTTGCACATGTCTTATTATGCTAGGTGTTCTCTGCGCGGCCCATCAGTGTTAGCCCATCAGTTCTAGCCCAATAGGTAAATGGATGAACGTTGAATGGAATACGATCCTATTCTATATACCTTTTTAAATCTAGTTTTAGTTCATCAGTGGTCGACTTATGTTTACCTCCATCACCTGAAAAGGGCATGAATGGAAAAAAGTGAGGCCTCTCAGGTAGATTTGGCTTGGACTCTGATAGTTCATCATCCTGGGCCATTTCACATCCCGTTTCCTCATTCTCAAACTCTCCTGAATCAAGGATTCTGATCTCTTGAAGCGCCTATTCTCCTTTTTTTTTGTACTGATGGCAGCCAGTCCAACTTGAAGCAAGGATCAACAAAAGCTGCTGCTATGTCAACAGTATCCAAAAATGGATCAAGTCTTTATTTCACTGCTTCATGAAAGACTTGCTGGTTCAGCTGTTGAGATAATGACCACTTTCTCTCCTGCCACTTGTTCCAGCTCATCTTTAAGTGTATTAGGAACCATCACAACCTTATTTAGAGCTGTGGTCTCCAAGATAATTTATTGTTTATATTCTCTCTACCACTCGGCAAATCTTGGCTTGTAGACATGTTCTGATATTTTCAGAACTGACTTGATCGTCTTTGGGACTTCCATGTTGTTACAGTTTGGGATTGCAGATGTCTTTCTGTTTGAGGACTGGTGAAGCCGAAGTTGACCTTCAGGTTGAATTCACAAGTGAAGATGGTCTTTGAATTGCTGTAGATAGAAAAGGAATTATTGACCTAAGAATTAGTGAAATCATCTTTTAAACAAAGTTATTGAGTGTGAGTAAAGCAACTCATACTTGCTGACAAAATAGTTGAGAACACTTTCCAGGTCCATTTGCTCCTCAATGATATCTATTTGTCTCTTCCTAGGTAGGTATTAGTTTTGTCAGGAAACAGGACAAGTGTTTCCTGACTCGGATTTTAGTCATTTGATGACCTACAGCTGGAGCTTTTGGTCCTCTGACCGAGGCCTTCCTCTGGCTTGCCCCTCCACCCCTTCTAAAATTATGATTATTTATTATTTTGTCTCTTCCTTATCCTCATACGTTACATCTTCAGGTTCAGCACCTTGTAAACCAGGGAGACACACATCAGAAGCCTTAATTACTGCTGATGCATTGTCTGCTACCACTTTCAAATCCTGGTGTTGTGTTGAAGACACTACTGTCTCTCTCTCTTCAAATATATCACAATTCTTGTGATTGGTCCAAAGATCTAATGTTGTGATTCACGAAACTGTAATAATGCGATGCGATTGTAAACAAGTCAGAGCCATGGCAGGCGTATCCTAAAACTGGCATGGACCAGTAGTTAGCGCACCGGCCAGCGAGTTTTAAGAATTGCCTGGTATGGTTCGAACTCCACCCATTCTGAGATTTGATCTAATGTTACGTAAACTAGGCTGAGATCTTGGAATTCTCCTTTCATTGCAGCCTTCGTCTTGTGTATGATTGGTGAAGTATTTCTAAGTATTGACCGTGCAGGACTCAACACGTGTAGGCTCTGTTTCTGACGAGGATCCTGGCAAGAACAACTCTACACAGTGTTGAGTGGCAGCTGGTCACGTGTGGTAGAATGAAAGTTATTTTTATTTATTAACTCTTTCATTCTGTCGGCCTGTCCAGTAAAGGGTTAAAATCTTTGTTGCAAACCGTTTCGGCTAAACATGGCAAACTTTTGTGTCTTACTCTTGAAATACGACAATATAGACGGTTGCTTCTCGGTACTGATGTCACTTCCAGTAGTTTTGTCATGTTCAGAAATAATAAAAAGAGATAATAACGTAACTGGAACAATACACAAAGAGAGAGAGAGAGGCATACAACGACGTTTCGGTCCGACTTGGACCATTTACAAAGTCATACTCCTCTCTTCTCTGTGCGGGTTATTGTGTTTTTGTCATGTTCTCTTATGCGTCGTCTTGCTTCTTTCTTAAATCCTCAACATTCTTCTTGTTTTCATTACAGCGTTTGAAGTTTTGTGACGAGATTTGAAGCAGCCTTCACAGAAACCTTAGTCTTCTTTCCACAACTCCTGCACGTAACTACGTTTCTCTCACTGCCAGACCTTTCTTAACGGAGACTAAAGTGCATCAGAAAGTGTTGCTGTAAGGATACTTTCACCAAAGTTACCATTATGTTCAACACACTGTTGTTACGAGCTCCTGTCTGACAGTAAAGGAAGGCACTAACATGTAAAAGAATGCGCAATACCGTGACTGGAACGATACACAAATGATGAACCTGGCCTATGGCCGGGCTTCGAGAGTAGTCAAACTCTCGAAGCTCTTCAAAGGTAAGGTAACCCGCACATAGGAGAAAGAAACTTTTGACGTTTCGGTCCGAATTGAACTATTGACTAGCACAAGCGCCATCCAGGTACTAGAGTAACAGGTACTTTGTGACGGTGTGAGACTGGCACAACAAACTGTCGCGTTACTGGTCTTCTTCGTTAACCCTTACAGAATTAATACTCAGAAATTGTGGCTAGCTGGCCCAGTGGCTAACGCGTCGGTCTGGAGTTTTATGACTCTCTGATCGCGAGTTCTAACCCCACCCGTGGTATGGGTTTTTTTTTCTGCGTCTGTCGTTGTAAGTTCTGCTGTCGTCACGTCTAGACGCCTTCAAAAAAAACTCACTTCTACGTCTGTCGTTGTAACTTCCTGTATCGTCACGTCTAGACGCCTTCAGTAAACTCTCTCACTTCTGCGTCTGTTGTTGAATTTTACTCTCTTGTTCCATATCTTTCACCTTCCTGGTGTCCCTCAGTTGGTCGGTCAAGACTTTGTTGGCCCTAATAATACATTCTCCACCTACTTCGGTATCATAGTTTGTTGGTTCACCTGATTTCTTGGGTGTTATTACGTCCTCAAGAAAACCTGAACTCAGGTTTTCTTGAGGATTGACTGTTTAACCAGGCTCTTGCTGTTAGTGGCTCGCTGGTCCACATAGAACAGCCTGGTTGATCTGGCACTTGGCTGAGGCACTGGTCCAGTTTCGTTTTGAAAACTTTTATATTTGTTCCTGTAATATTTCTGATATCCGTTGGTTCGAGTCTTGGACCACGGATGTTGATACAGAGTTTTCTTACTGGGCCCACGGCGTCCGTGCTTTTCACTTTGTAAATTTTAAACATCCTCCCATATCTCTCACTAGATAATTATAATAGTGTGAAGATTTGGGACCAGGCACCCTAGTATCTTACACACACACACACACACACACACACACACACACGTAACGAATTGGTAAAATTGGTCACTTAGCAAGAACTCATTTAAAATTAAGTCCTTTCTAAAATTTTCTTTTATACGTTTAGAGAGATTTTTTTTGATTTGTGTTAATACAAAATTTAATAATTTCGTACCAAAAGAACCTTAGAAAACTTACCTAACCTTATTATAACAAGCACAATTTAATTTAGCCTAATCCAACTAAATATATTTTAGAAAAGTTTACAATGATTTAATAATAAACACACACATTTTTTTCGCTAGGTTCAGAATGATTTTTGCAAAATTATTGCATAAACAAATTTTCTCTTGCCTTACTCGGCAAGAAGAGCGTTGCTATTTAAGCCAAAATAGCAAGTTTTACCTATTCGGCACGACATATATATTTCCAGGTATATCTCCACTTTAGAGATAGTATATTCCATCTATGTTAAGGTATTTCCATTGGTTTAAATGTTTTATTTGAGTTGAGGACATTAAAGGATGTACGGTTATTATAACTTCTGTTATGTGTCCCGCCTTGACCTGAGCCAGGAGAATATGCAGTGCCTCGCTTTACAGTGCCTCGCTTTACAGTGCCTCGCTTTACAGTGCCTTGCTTTACAGTGCCTCGCTTTACAGTGCCTTGCTGTACAGTGCCTCGCTTTACAGTGCCTTGCTTTACAGTGCCTCGCTTTACAGTGCCTTGCTGTACAGTGCCTCGCTTTACAGTGCCTCGCTTTACAGTGCCTTGCTTTACAGTGCCTCGCTTTACAGTGCCTTGCTGTACAGTGCCTCGCTTTGCAGTGCCTCGCTTTACAGTGCCTCGCTTTACAGTGCCTCGCTTTACAGTGCCTCGCTTTACAGTGCCTTGCTGTACAGTGCCTCGCTTTGCAGTGCCTCGCTTTACAGTGCCTCGCTTTACAGTGCCTCGCTTTACAGTGCCTCGCTTTACAGTGCCTTGCTGTACAGTGCCTCGCTTTGCAGTGCCTCGCTTTACAGTGCCTCGCTTTACAGTGCCTCGCTTTACAGTGCCTCGCTTTACAGTGCCTCGCTTTACAGTGCCTTGCTGTACAGTGCCTCGCTTTGCAGTGCCTCGCTTTACAGTGCCTCGCTTTACAGTGCCTCGCTTTACAGTGCCTTGCTGTACAGTGCCTCGCTTTACAGTGCCTCGCTTTACAGTGCCTCGCTTTACAGTGCCTCGCTTTACAGTGCCTTGCTGTACAGTGCCTCGCTTTACAGTGCCTCGCTTTACAGTGCCTCGCTTTACAGTGCCTCGCTTTACAGTGCCTTGCTTTACAGTGCCTCGCTTTACAGTGCCTCGCTTTACAGTGCCTCGCTTTACAGTGCCTTGCTTTACAGTGCCTCGCTTTACAGTGCCTCGCTTTACAGTGCCTCGCTTTACAGTGCCTTGCTTTACAGTGCCTCGCTTTACAGTGCCTCGCTTTACAGTGCCTTGCTTTACAGTGCCTCGCTTTACAGTGCCTTGCTTTACAGTGCCTCGCTTTACAGTGCCTTGCTTTACAGTGCCTTGCTTTACAGTGCCTCGCTTTACAGTGCCTTGCTTTACAGTGCTTCACTTTACAGTACTTCACTTTACAGTGCTTTGCTTTACAGTGCCTCGCTTTACAGTGCTTCACTTTACAGTGCTTCACTTTACAGTGCTTCACTTTACAGTGCTTTGCTTTACAGTGCTTTGCTTTACAGTGCTTCACTTTACAGCACTTAGCTTTACAGCACTTAGCTTTACAGCACTTAGCTTTACAGCACTTAGCTTTACAGCACTTAGCTTTATAGCACTTAGCTTTACAGCACTTAGCTTTACAGCACTTAGCTTTACAGCACTTAGCTTTACAGCACTTAGCTTTACAGCACTTAGCTTTACAGCACTTAGCTTTACAGCACTTAGCTTTACAGCACTTAGCTTTACAGCACTTAGCTTTACAGCACTTAGCTTTACAGCAGTTAGCTTTACAGCACTTAGCTTTACAGCACTTAGCTTTACAGCACTTAGCTTTACAGCACTTAGCTTTACAGCACTTAGCTTTACAGTGCTTTGCTTTACAGTGCTTCACTTTACAGCACTTAGCTTTACAGCACTTAGCTTTACAGCACTTAGCTTTACAGCACTTAGCTTTACAGCACTTAGCTTTACAGCACTTAGCTTTACAGCACTTAGCTTTACAGCACTTAGCTTTACAGCACTTAGCTTTACAGCACTTAGCTTTACAGCACTTAGCTTTACAGCGGTGTTCAGTTATACTCCTCATTTATTCAGACTTTCTGCAATAAATATATTCACCATTTACTAGAAGCTAAGAACGAAAATATTTTAAAGTAAGTAATGTGTGTGCTGTATATGCATTTTTTAGGCCTAGCTCTATTTGCTCACTTAATATATGATAGTGTAAATATATTATGAGACTTTTATATGCGTATGAGAGTAAAAAAAAAGGGGTATGATTCACTTTACAGCAGTAGCCCAGAACCCAACCTGCTGCATAAGCGGGGCCCCCGGCTGTACACAATTTATGTAAGTGAGAACACAAGCGAGTTGAATATTTATCTGTAATGGCATTAGTTTTTCTCCTACAAAGGCTCTCATTATCTACCCTGCCATTTTTCTAGCCATTGTTGTATTTTCCTTGTTGATTTCTTAACTATACGTTATCCGACATTTACTAAGTCTTTTAACATGTTTATTTCGATCTGTGAGATGATCATCCCGCCTTGTGTGGGTCTCTCTCTCTCTCTCTCTCTCTCTCTCTCTCTCTCATTTATTTTCTTTCCGTACACTTCTATATACATAGTGAGTGTATACTGTTGTTAGTCTTCCATCTTGATAAACAGTGTTGTTAGTCTTCCATCTTGATAAACACAATGTTGTTAGTCTTCCATCTTGATAAACACAGTGTTAGTCTTCCATCTTGATAAACACAATGTTGTTAGTCTTCCATCTTGATAAACACAGTGTTGTTAGTCTTCCATCTTGATAAACACAATGTTGTTAGTCTTCCATCTTGATAAACACAATGTTGTTAGTCTTCCATCTTGATAAACACAATGTTGTTAGTCTTCCATCTTGATAAACACAATGTTGTTAGTCTTCCATCTTGATAAACACAATGTTGTTAGTCTTCCATCTTGATAAACACAGTGTTGTTAGTCTTCCATCTTGATAAACACAGTGTTAGTCTTCCATCTTGATAAACACAATGTTGTTAGTCTTCCATCTTGATAAACACAATGTTGTTAGTCTTCCATCTTGATAAACACAGTGTTGTTAGTCTTCCATCTTGACAAACAGTGTTGTTAGTCGTCCATCTTGATAAACACAGTGTTGTTAGTCGTCCATCTTGATAAACACAGTGTTGTTAGTCTTCCATCTTGATAAACAGTGTTGTTAGTCGTCCATCTTGATAAACACAGTGTTGTTAGTCGTCCATCTTGATAAACACAGTGTTGTTAGTCTTCCATCTTGATAAACACAATGTTGTTAGTCTTCCATCTTGATAAACACAGTGTTGTTAGTCTTCCATCTTGATAAACACAGTGTTGTTAGTCTTCCATCTTGATAAACACAGTGTTGTTAGTCTTCCATCTTGATAAACACAGTGTTGTTAGTCTTCCATCTTGATAAACACAGTGTTGTTAGTCTTCCATCTTGATAAACACAGTGTTGTTAGTCTTCCATCTTGATAAACACAGTGTTGTTAGTCTTCCATCTTGATAAACACAATGTTGTTAGTCTTCCATCTTGATAAACACAGTGTTAGTCTTCCATCTTGATAAACACAGTGTTGTTAGTCTTCCATCTTGATAAACACAGTGTTAGTCTTCCATCTTGATAAACACAGTGTTGTTAGTCTTCCATCTTGATAAACACAGTGTTGTTAGTCTTCCATCTTGATAAACACAATGTTGTTAGTCTTCCATCTTGATAAACACAATGTTGTTAGTCTTCCATCTTGATAAACACAGTGTTGTTAGACTTCCATCTTGATAAACACAGTGTTGTTAGTCTTCCATCTTGATAAACACAGTGTTAGTCTTCCATCCTGATAAACACAGTGTTGTTAGTCTTCCATCTTGATAAACACAGTGTTGTTAGTCTTCCATCTTGATAAACACAATGTTGTTAGTCTTCCATCTTGATAAACACAATGTTGTTAGTCTTCCATCTTGATAAACACAATGTTGTTAGTCTTCCATCTTGATAAACACAATGTTGTTAGTCTTCCATCTTGATAAACACAGTGTTGTTAGTCTTCCATCTTGATAAACACAGTGTTGTTAGTCTTCCATCTTGATAAACACAGTGTTGATAGTCTTCCATCTTGATAAACACATGATCATCTTGATAAACACAGTGTTGTTAGTCTTCCATCTTGATAAACACAGTGTTGTTAGTCTTAAATCTTGATAAACACAGTGTTGTTAGTCTTCCATCTTGATAAACACAGTGTTGTTAGACTTCCATCTTGATAAACACAGTGTTGTTAGTCTTCCATCTTGATAAACACAATGTTGTTAGTCTTCCATCTTGATAAACACAATGTTGTTAGTCTTCCATCTTGATAAACACAGTGTTGTTAGTCTTCCATCTTGATAAACACAGTGTTATACTGTTGTTAGTCTTCCATCTTGATAAACACAATGTTGTTAGTCTTCCATCTTGATAAACACAATGTTGTTAGTCTTCCATCTTGATAAACAGTGTTGTTAGTCTTCCATCTTGATAAACACAGTGTTAGTCTTCCATCTTGATAAACACAGTGTTAGTCTTCCATCTTGATAAACACAATGTTGTTAGTCTTCCATCTTGATAAACACAGTGTTGTTAGTCTTCCATCTTGACAAACAGTGTTGTTAGTCGTCCATCTTGATAAACACAGTGTTGTTAGTCTTCCATCTTGATAAACACAGTGTTGTTAGTCTTCCATCTTGATAAACACAGTGTTGTTAGTCTTCCATCTTGATAAACACAGTGTTGTTAGTCTTCCATCTTGATAAACACAGTGTTGTTAGTCTTCCATCTTGATAAACACAGTGTTGTTAGTC
This sequence comes from Cherax quadricarinatus, assembly GCF_038502225.1. NCBI lineage: Eukaryota > Metazoa > Arthropoda > Malacostraca > Decapoda > Parastacidae > Cherax > Cherax quadricarinatus. The sequence goes on from NC_091298.1 coordinate 49,588,077, forward strand.
TTCCATCTTGATAAACACAGTGTTGTTAGTCTTCCATCTTGATAAACACAATGTTGTTAGTCTTCCATCTTGATAAACACAATGTTGTTAGTCTTCCATCTTGATAAACACAATGTTGTTAGTCTTCCATCTTGATAAACACAATGTTGTTAGTCTTCCATCTTGATAAACACAATGTTGTTAGTCTTCCATCTTGATAAACTGTGTTGTTAGTCTTCCATCTTGATAAACACAGTGTTGTTAGTCTTCCATCTTGATGAACACAATGTTGTTAGTCTTCCATCTTGATAAACACAATGTTGTTAGTCTTCCATCTTGATAAACACAATGTTGTTAGTCTTCCATCTTGATAAACAGTGTTGTTAGTCTTCCATCTTGATAAACACAATGTTGTTAGTCGTCCATCTTGATAAGCACAGTGTTGTTAGTCTTCCATCTTGATAAACACAATGTTGTTAGTCTTCTTGATAAACATCTTGATAAACACAGTGTTAGTCTTCCATCCTGATAAACACAGTGTTGTTAGTCTTCCATCTTGATAAACACAGTGTTGTTAGTCTTCCATCTTGATAAACACAATGTTGTTAGTCTTCCATCTTGATAAACACAATGTTGTTAGTTTTCCATCTTGATAAACACAGTGTTGTTAGTCTTCCATCTTGATAAACACAATGTTGTTAGTCTTCCATCTTGATAAACACAATGTTGTTAGTCTTCCATCTTGATAAACACAATGTTGTTAGTCTTCCATCTTGATAAACACAATGTTGTTAGTCTTCCATCTTGATAAACACAGTGTTGTTAGTCTTCCATCTTGACAGTGTTGTTAGTCGTCCATCTTGATAAACACAGTGTTGTTAGTCGTCCATCTTGATAAACACAGTGTTGTTAGTCTTCCATCTTGATAAACACAGTGTTGTTAGTCTTCCATCTTGATAAACACAATGTTGTTAGTCTTCCATCTTGATAAACACAGTGTTGTTAGTCTTCCATCTTGATAAACACAGTGTTGTTAGTCTTCCATCTTGATAATCACAGTGTTGTTAGTCTTCCATCACAGTGTTGTTAGTCTTCCATCTTGATAAACACAGTGTTGTTAGTCTTCCATCTTGATAAACACAGTGTTAGTCTTCCATCTTGATAAACACAGTGTTAGTCTTCCATCTTGATAAACACAATTAGTCTTCCATCTTGATAAACACAGTGTTGTTAGTCTTCCATCTTGATAAACACAGTGTTGTTAGTCTTCCATCTTGATAAACACAGTGTTGTTAGTCTTCCATCTTGATAAACACAGTGTTGTTAGTCTTCCATCTTGATAAACACAGTGTTGTTAGTCTTCCATCTTGATAAACACAGTGTTGTTAGTCTTCCATCTTGATAAACACAATGTTGTTAGTCTTCCATCTTGATAAACACAGTGTTAGTCTTCCATCTTGATAAACACAATGTTGTTAGTCTTCCATCTTGATAAACACAGTGTTAGTCTTCCATCTTGATAAACACAGTGTTAGTCTTCCATCTTGATAAACACAATGTTGTTAGTCTTCCATCTTGATAAACACAATGTTGTTAGTCTTCCATCTTGATAAACACAATGTTGTTAGTCTTCCATCTTGATAAACAGTGTTGTTAGTCTTCCATCTTGATAAACACAGTGTTAGTCTTCCATCTTGATAAATACAATGTTGTTAGTCTTCCATCTTGATAAACACAGTGTTGTTAGTCTTCCATCTTGATAAACACAGTGTTGTTAGTCTTCCATCTTGATAAACAGTGTTGTTAGTCTTCCATCTTGATAAACACAGTGTTGTTAGTCTTCCATCTTGATAAACACAGTGTTGTTAGTCTTCCATCTTGATAAACACAGTGTTGTTAGTCTTCCATCTTGATAAACACAGTGTTGTTAGTCTTCCATCTTGATAAACACAGTGTTGTTAGTCTTCCATCTTGATAAACACAGTGTTGTTAGTCTTCCATCTTGATAAACACAATGTTGTTAGTCTTCCATCTTGATAAACACAGTGTTGTTAGTCTTCCATCTTGATAAACAGTGTTGTTAGTCGTCCATCTTGATAAACACAGTGTTGTTAGTCTTCCATCTTGATAAACACATCTTGATAAACACAGTTGTTAGTCTTCCATCTTGATAAACACAGTGTTGTTAGTCTTCCATCTTGATAAACACAGTGTTGTTAGTCTTCCATCTTGATAAACACAGTGTTGTTAGTCTTCCATCTTGATAAACACAATGTTGTTAGTCTTCCATCTTGATAAACACAATGTTGTTAGTCTTCCATCTTGATAAACACAATGTTGTTAGTCTTCCATCTTGATAAACACAATGTTGTTAGTCTTCCATCTTGATAAACACAGTGTTGTTAGTCTTCCATCTTGATAAACACAATGTTGTTAGTCTTCCATCTTGATAAACACAGTGTTGTTAGTCTTCCATCTTGATAAACACAGTGTTGTTAGTCTTCCATCTTGATAAACACAGTGTTGTTAGTCTTCCATCTTGATAAACACAATGTTGTTAGTCTTCCATCTTGATAAACACAATGTTGTTAGTCTTCCATCTTGATAAACACAATGTTGTTAGTCTTCCATCTTGATAAACACAATGTTGTTAGTCTTCCATCTTGATAAACACAATGTTGTTAGTCTTCCATCTTGATAAACACAGTGTTGTTAGTCTTCCATCTTGATAAACACAGTGTTGTTAGTCTTCCATCTTGATAAACACAATGTTGTTAGTCTTCCATCTTGATAAACACAGTGTTAGTCTTCCATCTTGATAAACACAGTGTTGTTAGTCTTCCATCTTGATAAACAGTGTTGTTAGTCTTCCATCTTGTGTTTATTAGTCTTCCATCTTGATAAACACAATGTTGTTAGTCTTCCATCTTGATAAACACAGTGTTGTTAGTCTTCCATCTTGATAAACACAGTGTTGTTAGTCTTCCATCTTGATAAACACAATGTTGTTAGTCTTCCATCTTGATAAACACAATGTTGTTAGTCTTCCATCTTGATAAACACAATGTTGTTAGTCTTCCATCTTGATAAACAGTGTTGTTAGTCTTACATCTTCATAAACACAATGTTGTTAGTCTTCCATCTTGATAAACACAATTCCCATCTTGATAAACACAGTGTTGTTAGTCTTCCATCTTGATAAACACAGTGTTGTTAGTCTTCCATCTTGATAAACACAGTGTTGTTAGTCGTCCATCTTGATAAACACAGTGTTGTTAGTCTTCCATCTTGATAAACACAGTGTTGTTAGTCTTCCATCTTGATAAACAGTGTTGTTAGTCTTCCATCTTGATAAACACAGTGTTGTTAGTCTTCCATCTTGATAAACACAGTGTTGTTAGTCTTCCATCTTGATAAACACAGTGTTGTTAGTCTTCCATCTTGATAAACACAATGTTGTTAGTCTTCCATCTTGATAAACACAATGTTGTTTCTTCCATCTTGATAAACACAATGTTGTTAGTCTTCCATCTTGATAAACAGTGTTGTTAGTCTTCCATCTTGATAAACACAGTGTTGTTAGTCTTCCATCTTGATAAACACAGTGTTGTTAGTCTTCCATCTTGATAAACACAATGTTGTTAGTCTTCCATCTTGATAAACACAGTGTTGTTAGTCTTCCATCTTGATAAACAGTGTTGTTAGTCTTCCATCTTGATAAACACAATGTTTTTAGTCTTCCATCTTGATAAACACGATGTTGTTAGTCTTCCATCTTGTAAACACAGTGTTGTTAGTCTTCCATCTTGATAAACAGTGTTGTTAGTCTTCCATCTTGATAAACACATCTTGATGTTGTTAGTCTTCCATCTTGATAAACACAGTGTTGTTAGTCGTCCATGTTGTTAGTCTTCCATCTTGATAAACAGTGTTGTTAGTCTTCCATCTTGATAAACACAATGTTGTTAGTCTTCCATCTTGATAAACACAGTGTTGTTAGTCTTCCATCTTGATAAACACAATGTTGTTAGTCTTCCATCTTGATAAACACAATGTTGTTAGTCTTCCATCTTGATAAACACAATGTTGTTAGTCTTCCATCTTGATAAACACAGTGTTGTTAGTCTTCCATCTTGATAAACATCTTGATAAACAGTGTTGTTAGTCTTCCATCTTGATAAACACAGTGTTGTTAGTCTTCCATCTTGATAAACAGTGTTGTTAGTCTTCCATCTTGATAAACACAATGTTGTTAGTCTTCCATCTTGATAAACAGTGTTGTTAGTCTTCCATCTTGATAAACAGTGTTGTTAGTCTTCCATCTTGATAAACACAATGTTGTTAGTCTTCCATCTTGATAAACACAATGTTGTTAGTCTTCCATCTTGATAAACAGTGTTGTTAGTCTTCCATCTTGGTAAACACAGTGTTGTTAGTCTTCCATCTTGATAAACACAGTGTTGTTAGTCTTCCATCTTGATAAACACAGTGTTGTTAGTCTTCCATCTTGATAAACACAATGTTGTTAGTCTTCCATCTTGATAAACAGTGTTGTTAGTCTTCCATCTTGATAAACACAGTGTTGTTAGTCTTCCATCTTAATAAACAGTGTTGTTAGTCTTCCATCTTGATAAACACAATGTTGTTAGTCTTCCATCTTGATAAACACAATGTTGTTAGTCATCTTGATAAACACAGTGTTAGTCTTCCATCTTGATAAACACAGTGTTAGTCTTCCATCTTGTTGTTAGTCTTCCATCTTGATAAACACAATGTTGTTAGTCTTCCATCTTGATAAACACAATGTTGTTAGTGTTGTTAGTCTTCCATCTTGATAAACAGTGTTGTTAGTCTTCCATCTTGATAAACAGTGTTGTTAGTCGTCCATCTTGATAAACACAGTGTTGTTAGTCTTCCATCTTGATAAACACAGTGTTGTTAGTCTTCCATCTTGATAAACAGTGTTGTTAGTCGTCCATCTTGATAAACACAGTGTTGTTAGTCTTCCATCTTGATAAACACAGTGTTGTTAGTCTTCCATCTTGATAAACACAATGTTGTTAGTCTTCCATCTTGATAAACACAATGTTGTTAGTCTTCCATCTTGATAAACACAGTGTTGTTAGTCTTCCATCTTGATAAACACAATGTTGTTAGTCTTCCATCTTGATAAACACAGTGTTGTTAGTCTTCCATCTTGATAAACACAGTGTTGTTAGTCTTCCATCTTGATAAACACAGTGTTGTTAGTCTTCCATCTTGATAAACACAATGTTGTTAGTCTTCCATCTTGATAAACACAATGTTGTTAGTCTTCCATCTTGATAAACACAATGTTGTTAGTCTTCCATCTTGATAAACACAATGTTGTTAGTCTTCCATCTTGATAAACAGTGTTGTTAGTCTTCCATCTTGATAAACACAATGTTGTTAGTCTTCCATCTTGATAAACAGTGTTGTTAGTCTTCCATCTTGATAAACACAATGTTGTTAGTCTTCCATCTTGATAAACACAGTGTTGTTAGTCTTCCATCTTGATAAACAGTGTTGTTAGTCTTCCATCTTGATAAACAGTGTTGTTAGTCTTCCATCTTGATAAACAGTGTTGTTAGTCTTCCATCTTGATAAACAGTGTTGTTAGTCGTCCATCTTGATAAACAGTGTTGTTAGTCTTCCATCTTGATAAACACAATGTTGTTAGTCTTCCATCTTGATAAACAGTGTTGTTAGTCTTCCATCTTGATAAACAGTGTTGTTAGTCTTCCATCTTGATAAACAGTGTTGTTAGTCTTCCATCTTGATAAACACAATGTTGTTAGTCTTCCATCTTGATAAACACAGTGTTAGTCTTCCATCTTGATAAACACAATGTTGTTAGTCCCATCTTGATAAACACAATGTTGTTAGTCTTCCATCTTGATAAACAGTGTTGTTAGTCTTCCATCTTGATAAACAGTGTTGTTAGTCTTCCATCTTGATAAACAGTGTTGTTAGTCTTCCATCTTGATAAACAGTGTTGTTAGTCTTCCATCTTGATAAACAGTGTTGTTAGTCTTCCATCTTGATAAACAGTGTTGTTAGTCTTCCATCTTGATAAACAGTGTTGTTAGTCTTCCATCTTGATAAACACAGTGTTGTTAGTCTTCCATCTTGATAAACAGTGTTGTTAGTCTTCCATCTTGATAAACACAATGTTGTTAGTCTTCCATCTTGATAAACAGTGTTGTTAGTCTTCCATCTTGATAAACAGTGTTGTTAGTCTTCCATCTTCATCTTTGTTAGTCCATCTTGATAAACACAATGTTGTTAGTCTTCCATCTTGATAAACAGTGTTGTTAGTCTTCCATCTTGATAAACAGTGTTGTTAGTCTTCCATCTTGATAAACACAATGTTGTTAGTCTTCCATCTTGATAAACAGTGTTGTTAGTCTTCCATCTTGATAAACAGTGTTGTTAGTCTTCCATCTTGATAAACAGTGTTGTTAGTCTTCCATCTTGATAAACAGTGTTGTTAGTCTTCCATCTTGATAAACAGTGTTGTTAGTCGTCCATCTTGATAAACAGTGTTGTTAGTCTTCCATCTAGATAAACACAATGTTGTTAGTCTTCCATCTAGATAAACACAATGTTGTTAGTCTTCCATCTAGATAAACACAATGTTGTTAGTCTTCCATCTTGATAAACAGTGTTGTTAGTCTTCCATCTTGATAAACAGTGTTGTTAGTCTTCCATCTTGATAAACAGTGTTGTTAGTCTTCCATCTTGATAAACACAGTGTTGTTAGTCTTCCATCTTGATAAACAGTGTTGTTAGTCTTCCATCTTGATAAACACAATGTTGTTAGTCTTCCATCTTGATAAACACAATGTTGTTAGTCTTCCATCTTGATAAACAGTGTTGTTAGTCTTCCATCTTGACTCATATATGTCAGTAACTTCTGTCACATCTTAAATATTATATCTTCCCATGACATTATTTTTATCCCGGTTATCTGCCTCTTTTAACTTCATTAAGAAACTCTTATTACCCTGTACTCACCTATTTGTGGTTGCAGGGGTCGAATACTAGCTCCTGGCCCCGCCTCTTCACCGGTTGCTACTAGGCCCTCTCTCTCCCCGCTCCATGAGCTTTATCAAACCTCGTCTTAAAACTGTGTATGGTTCCTGCCTCCACTACGTCATTTTCTAGGCTATTCCACTGCCTTACAACTCTATGACTGAAGAAATACTCCCTACTATCTCTCTGACTCATTTGTGTCTTCAACTTCCAATTGTGGCCTCTTGTTTCTGTGTCCCCTCCCTGGAACATCCTGTCCTTGTCCAGCTTGTCTATTCCACGCAGTATTTTATATGTCGTTATCATGTCTCCCCTGACCCTCCTGTCCTCCAGTGTCGTCAGGCCGATTTCCCTTAATCTTTCTTCATAGGACATTCCCCTTAGCTCTGGAACTAACCTTGTCGCAAACCTTTGTACTTTCTCTAGTTTCTTGACGTGCTTTATCAAGTGCGGGTTCGAAACAGGTGCTGCACACTCCAGTATGGGCCTGACATACACGGTGTACAGTGTCTTGAATGATTCCTTACTAAGGTATCGGAATGCTGTTCTCAGGTTTGCCAGGCGCCCATATGCTGCAGCAGTTATCTGATTGATGTGTGCTTCCGGAGACATGCTCGGTGTTATACTCGCCCCAAGATCTTTCTCCTTGAGTGAGGTTTGCAGTCTTTGGCCACCTAGCCTATACTCTGTCTGTGGTCTTCTGTGCCCTTCCCCTATCTTCATGACTTTGCATTTGGCAGGATTAAATTCGATAAGCTATTTGCTGGACCAGGTGTCCAGTCTGTCCAGGTCTCTTTGAAGTCCTGCCTGGTCCTCATCAGATTTAATTCTCCTCATTAACTTCACATCATCTGCAAACAGGGACACTTCTGAGTCTAACCCTTCCGTCATGTCGTTCACATATACCAAAAATAGCACTGGTCCTAGGACCGACCCCCTGTGGGACCCCGCTCGTCACAGGTGCCCACTGTGATACATCATTACGTACCATGACTCGTTGTTGCGTCCCTGTCAGGTATTCTCTGATCCATTGCAGTGCCCTTCCTGTTATATGCGCCTGATGCTCTAGCTTCTGCACTAATCTCTTGTGAGGAACTGTGTCAAAGGCCTTCTTGCAGTCCAAGAAGATGCAATCAACCCACCCCTCTCTCTCTTGTCTTACTTCTGTTATTTTATCATAAAACTCCAGAAGGTTTGTGACACAGGATTTGCCTTCCGTGAATCCGTGCTGGTTGGCATTTATACTCCTGTTCCGTTCCAGGTGCTCCACCACTGTGTGTGTGTGTGTGTGTGTGTGTGTGTGTGTGTATGTGTGTGTGTGTGTGTGTGTGTGTGTGTGTGTGTGTTTGTGTGTGTGTTTGTGTGTGTGTACTCACCTAGTTGTACTCACCTAGTTGAGGTTGCGGGGGTCGAGTCCGAGCTCCTGGCCCCGCCTCTTCACTGATCGCTACTAGGTCACTCTCCCTGAGCCGTGAGCTTTATCATACCTCTGCTTAAAGCTATGTATGGATCCTGCCTCCACTACATCGCTTCCCAAACTATTCCACTTACTGACTACTCTGTGGCTGAAGAAATACTTCCTAACATCCCTGTGATTCATCTGTGTCTTCAGCTTCCAACTGTGTCCCCTTGTTACTGTGTCCAATCTCTGGAACATCCTGTCTTTGTCCACCTTGTCAATTCCTCTCAGTATTTTGTATGTCGTTATCATGTCCCCCCTATCTCTCCTGTCCTCCAGTGTCGTCAGGTTGATTTCCCTTAACCTCTCCTCGTAGGACATACCTCTTAGCTCTGGGACTAGTCTTGTTGCAAACCTTTGCACTTTCTCTAGTTTCTTCACGTGCTTGGCTAGGTGTGGGTTCCAAACTGGTGCCGCATACTCCAATATGGGCCTAACATACACGGTGTACAGGGTCCTGAATGATTCCTTATTAAGATGTCGGAATGCTGTTCTGAGGTTTGCTAGGCGCCCATATGCTGCAGCAGTTATTTGGTTGATGTGCGCTTCAGGAGATGTGCCTGGTGTTATACTCACCCCAAGATCTTTTTCCTTGAGTGAGGTTTGTAGTCTCTGGCCCCCTAGACTGTACTCCGTCTGCGGCCTTCTTTGCCCTTCCCCAATCTTCATGACTTTGCACTTGGTGGGATTGAACTCCAGGAGCCAATTGCTGGACCAGGTCTGCAGCCTGTCCAGATCCCTTTGTAGTTCTGCCTGGTCTTCGATCGAGTGAATTCTTCTCATCAACTTCACGTCATCTGTAAACAGGGACACCTCAGAGCCTATTCCTTCCGTCATGTCGTTCACAAATACCAGAAACAGCACTGGTCCTAGGACTGACCCCTGCGGGACCCCGCTGGTCACAGGTGCCCACTCTGACACCTCGCCACGTACCATGACTCGCTGCTGTCTTCCTGACAAGTATTTCCTGATCCATTGTAGTGCCTTCCCTGTTATCCCTGCTTGGTCCTCCAGTTTTTGCACCAATCTCTTGTGTGGAACTGTCTCAAACGCCTTCTTGCAGTCCAAGAAAATGCAATCCACCCACCCCTCTCTCTCTTGTCTTACTGCTGTCACCATGTCATAGAACTCCAGTAGGTTTGTGACACAGGATTTCCCGTCACTGAAACCATGTTGGCTGCTGTTGATGAGATCATTCCTTTCTAGGTGTTCCACCACTCTTCTCCTGATAATCTTCTCCATGATTTTGCATACTATACATGTCAGTGACACTGGTCTGTAGTTTAATGCTTCATGTCTGTCTCCTTTTTTAAAGATTGGGACTACATTTGCTGTCTTCCATGCCTCAGGCAATCTCCCTGTTTCGATAGATGTATAGAATATTGTTGTTAGGGGTACACATAGCGCCTCTGCTCCCTCTCTCAATACCCATGGGGAGATGTTATCTGGCCCCATTGCCTTTGAGGTATCTAGCTCACTCAGAAGCCTCTTCACTTCTTCCTCGGTTGTGTGCACTGTGTCCAGCACTTGGTGGTGTGCCCCACCTCTCCGTCTTTCTGGAGTCCCTTCTGTCTCCTCTGTGAACACTTCTTTGAATCTCTTGTTGAGTTCTTCACATACTTCACGGTCATTTCTTGTTGTCTCTCCTCCTTCCTTCCTTAGCCTGATTACCTGGTCCTTGACTGTTGTGTGTGTGTGTGTGTTTGTTTGTGTGTGTGTGTGTGTGTGTGTGTGTGTGTGTGTGTGTGTGTGTGTGTGTGTGTTTGTGTGTGTGCGTTTGTCTGTGTGTTTGTGTGTGTGTGTGTGTGTGTGTGTGTGTGTGTGTTTGTGTGTGTGTTTGTGTGTGTGTTTGTATGTGTGTGCTTGTGTTTGTGTGTGTTTGTGTGTGTGTTTGTGTGTATTTGTGTGTGTTTGTGTGTGTGTTTATATGTGTGTGTTTGTGTGTGTGTGTGTTTGTGTACTCACCTAGTTGTACTCACCTAGTTGAGGTTGCAGGGGTCGAGTCCAAGCTCCTGGCCCCGCCTCTTCACTGGTCGCCACTAGGTTACTCTCCCTGAACCATGAGCTTCATCGTACCTCTGCTTAAAGCTATGTATGGATCCTGCCTCCACTTCATCTGTTCCCAAACTATTCCACTTCCTGACTACTCTGTGGCTGAAGAAATACTTCCTAACATCCCTGTGATTCATCTGTGTCTTCAGCTTCCAACTGTGTCCCCTTGTTGTTGTGTCCAGTCTCTGAAACATCCTGTCTTTGTCCACCTTGTCAATTCCTCTCAGTATTTTGTAAGTTATCATGTCCCCCCTATCTCTCCTGTCCTCCAGTGTCGTCAGGTTGATTTCCCTTAACCTCTCCTCGTAGGACATACTTCTTAGCTCTGGGACTAGTCTTGTGGCAAACCTTTGCACTTTCTCTAGTTTCTTTACATGTTTGGCTAGGTGTGGGTTCCAAACTGGTGCCGCATACTCCAATATGGGCCTAACGTACACGGTGTACAAGGTCCTGAACGACTCCTTATTAAGATGTCGGAATGCTGTTCTGAGGTTTGCTAGGCGTCCATATGCTGCAGCAGTTATTTGGTTGATGTGCGCTTCAGGAGATGTGCCTGGTGTTATACTCACCCCAAGATCTTTTTCCTTGAGTGAGGTTTGTAGTCTCTGGCCCCCCTAGACTGTACTCCGTCTGCGGTCTTCTTTGCCCTTCCCCAATCTTCATGACTTTGCACTTGGTGGGATTGAACTCCAGGAGCCAGTTGCTGGACCAAGTCTGCAGCCTGTCCGGATCCCTTTGTAGTTCTGCCTGGTCTTCGATCGAGTGAATTCTTCTCATCAACTTCACGTCATCTGCAAACAGGAACACTTCGGAGTCTATTCCTTCCGTCATGTCGTTCACAAATACCAGAAACAGCACAGGTCCTAGCACTGACCCCTGTGGGACCCCGCTGATCACAGGTGCCCACTCTGACACCTCGCCACGTACCATGACTCGCTGCTGTCTTCCTGACAAGTATTTCCTGAACCATTGCAGTGCCTTCCCTGTTATGTGTGTGTGTGTGTTTGTGTGTGTGTGTGTGTGTGTTTGTGTGTGTGTGTGTTTGTGTGTGTGTGTGTGTGCAAGAAACGTACATGTCTGAGTGGCACTTAACATGCAGACAGTAAATAACGTAGCAGTCAATGCCAGAGCCCGGGCAAAAAAAGACCCGGGGGGGAAAAAACCTCGGAAAATACCAAAAGTCATTTGGGTATAAACTTCGCCGTTTTCAACTTTAAAATAACAGCGAGTTAAAAATACCAGCGGGAAGGTCACAGGTTGGCAGAGTGCAATCTTCACTTGTCAGAGACCAAATTTAAAGATTGTTAAAATTAGAGAGAGAGAGAGAGAGAGAATGTAGAATACACATTTCAACCAGACTTCAAAATTATAGTCTTGATGCACTGCAAAAATAATGTACCCGGCAATTACTGTAACCATTGTACCCGACTATTAAAATAGTCTACCCTAGGGAGGTAATATATATATATTTATACACACACACACACACACACATATATATATATATATATATATATATATATATATATATATATATATATATATATATATATATATATTGTGTGAATATAATGCAGAGAATTCGTAGTTTGGAAGTTAGGAGGAGGTGCGGGATTACCAAAACTGTTGTCCAGAGGGCTGAGGAAGGGTTGTTGAGGTGGTTCGGACATGTAGAGAGAATGGAGCGAAACAGAGTGACTTCAAGAGTGTATCAGTCTGTAGTGGAAGGAAGGCGGGGTAGGGGTCGGCCTAGGAAAGGTTGGAGGGAGGGGGTAAAGGAGGTTTTGTGTGCAAGGGGCTTGGACTTCCAACAGGCATGCGTGAGCGTGTTTGATAGGAGTGGAGACAAATGGTTTTTAATACTTGACGTGCTGTTGGAGTGTGAGCAAAGTAACATTTATGAAGGGGTTCAGGGAAACCGGCAGGCCGGACTTGAGTCCTGGAGATGGGAAGTACAGTGCCTGCACTCTGAAGGAGGGGTGTTAATGTTGCAGTTTAAAAACTGTAGTGTAAAGCACCCTTCTGGCAAGACAGTGATGGAGTGAATAATGGTGAAAGTTTTTCTTTTTCGGGCCACCCTGCCTTGGTGGGAATCGGCCAGTGTGTTAATAAAACATAAAAAAAAATATATATATATATTATTTGGATCTTCAGGTGATACAAAAGAATGAGAAATGGGCAGGTAGACGCACCTTGCAGATGTTGATACAGTGTAGCGAGTGGTGACAATGTTTTGATGACATCTCAGGGTAGGCTGCCCTGTTTTTAGGCTTATGACGGGTATTTGGGCTGTTGATGAATGGTTCAAAGAACCGACACGTTGTTAAATTAGACACATGTGCAACTCTTGGGTATCTTTATTAAGGAAACGTTTCGCCACACAGTGGCTTCATCAGTCCATACAAAGGATAAACTTGAAGAACAGGAGGAGAATGAGGTAATCAGTCCCTCAACCTTGGGCTGTTGTAGTACGAGGGTTTAAGGTGCCCAACGTAATGGGGAGATGGGATTAAAATTTTTGTTAACGAACGTCAGAGAATTGTAGTCAAGAATTAACAATTTAATTTGAGCAGAATACAACGTTGTGTTGGTTGCTTCCTAGATGTTAGTGAAGGGTTATTGATCCAGGGCATCGGGAACTGACATCCTGTTCTTTGGCTCAAGCCTCATTGCATCAAATCTTCCCTTACCATAATATTTAAAGGGGTGGACGGGTAAGCCAGCGGAAGGCCTCGGTCAGATGACCAAAAGTTCCAACGGCGAGTCATCATCATCGTCAGAAAACACTTGTCCTGTTTCCTGACGAACCTTACCTAACCTAACTTTTCCCTAAAGGTTATATTTCCTATCGGTTTTAGCGTTATCTCTGAATATTCGTGTTTCTCGTGTGTGTGTGTGTGTGTACTCACCTAATTGTGGTTGTGTGTGTGTGTGTGTGTGTGTGTGTGTGTGTGTGTGTGTGTGTGTGTGTGTGTGTCCTCCACACAATCAGATGCGGTGATGCAAGGGAAGGTACTTGTGTAGCATGTAGGGGCACTGTTGTCACACCACACAAGCCTCAGAGACCAGTGTGAGAACAGTGATGGTGTGAAGCAAAACACGGAACGGGTGGGGGTTTAAACCCATGGTCTGTGAGTTTTAGGACTTGCCCGTTCCGTGATTTGTTTGCGATCGTGTTACGATTGCGTGAGTCAGAGTCTTGAACACCAAAGAAGTCACTCCAGCGAGTGAACTCGTGCAGTCGCTTGTGCTCACACGTCTAGAATATTGTACTCTGTTGATATCTTCAAGGCAGGAGAGACCAAGTGCATTTAAATATGCGTCGCAACATGTAGGGCCTTAAATCACCGTGAATATATTCTCCTGAACGAAGAGATGGTTGTGTATACTGTATGTTACATACGAAAGGAGTGCTGCATCAGGCCTACTGGCCCGTGTTGAAAATGGTATAGAATACCGACAACATGCAATCGTAATGACACAATTGCAAACATACCACGGTAAGGGCGGGGACTGAACTCAGGTTTTACGACTCGCTAGCCGCGAGTTCATTCCCCACCCGTACTGTGGTTTGGTTAAAATACTGACAAGTTGAGGAGTAAGACGATGTGCAACAGTTGGATATCTATATTCTTGAAACGTTTCGCCTACACGGTAGGCTTCTTCAGTCAAATACAGAGAATGGATGGTGGGCAGTAGTAGTAGTCCATCAGTAATCAGTCCATCAGCATTGGAGAAATAGTTTGAGGTGGTCAGTCCCACAGCCTGGAGAAGAGATCAGCTTCATGGTCTGGAACGATGTGAAGGTGAAACTTGAGAATGGAGTCGTAAATACTGTCGAGCAGATATTCCACCTCACCTTCGACAGTAAGACTCCATTTTCATGCTTCAGGCTGAGGGACTGACTACCTCAAACTATTTCTCCAATGTTGATAAATTGATTACATCTTTACCTCGTCACTACTCCTATTGCCCACAATACATTCTCTGTGTTTGACTGAAGAAACTACCGAATTTCAACAATAAAGTTGCCCAACTGTGTCTTACTCCTTTACTGGCCTATGCGAGGCCTAGTCAAGGACTGGACCGCGGGGGTGTTGACCCCTGGAACTACCTCCAGGTAGACTCCAGGTAGGTAAGTCCAACTCACGACAACATAAGATAGGGAGAACATTGCGAAGGCCACCGCTATAATTTGCTTGAGGAGATATCTTAGTGTGAGGTTTACGAGAGGAAATGTAAAACAGATATAGTGAAAAGCAAAGTCGCCATAAGATCAGTTGTTTGAAAATCAGAAAGTCTCGAGTCTCCAAAGTGGAAATAGCCTGATTGATCATATGAACACAAGGGTATCGTGGTGACCTGCATACACTTGACCTGACGCTTCAGTACACAAGAGGCCCTCACCTTACACACTTTCTACACGAAAATATTTTAAGGTAAGTAATCTGTGTACTGTATATGTATTTTTTTTAGACCTAGCTCTGTTGCTCTTAATATATGATAGTGTAAATATGTTATCAGATTTATGCATCTGAAAATGAAAATAAAGGCTACGTTTCACTTTACAGCGATTTAAGCTTTGCAACAGTAACCCTGAACCTGACCTGCTGTATAAGCGGGGCCCTCTACACCAGTAGCCCTGAACCTGACCTGCTGTATAAGCAGGGCTCTCCTGTACAACAGTAACCCTGAACCTGACCTGCTGTATAAGCGGGGCCCTCTACAACAGTAGCCCTGAACCTGACCTGCTGTATAAGCAGGGCTCTCCTGTACAACAGTAACCCTGAACCTGACCTGCTGTATAAGCGGGGCCCTCTACAACAGTAGCCCTGAACCTAACCTGCTGTATAAGCAGGGCTCTCCTGTACAGCAGTAACCCTGAACCTGACCTGCTGTATAAGCGGGGCCCTCTACAACAGTAGCCCTGAACCTAACCTGCTGTATAAGCAGGGCTCTCCTGTACAGCAGTAACCCTGAACCTAACCTGCTGTATAAGCGGGGCCCTCTACAACAGTAGCCCTGAACCTAACCTGCTGTATAAGCAGGGCTCTCCTGTACAGCAGTAACCCTGAACCTGACCTGCTGTATAAGCGGGGCCCTCTACAACAGTAACCCTGAACCTGACCTGCTGTATAAGCGGGGCCCTCTACAACAGTAACCCTGAACCTGACCTGCTGTATAAGCGGGGCCCTCTACAACAGTAACCCTGAACCTGACCTGCTGTATAAGCAGGGCCCTCTACAACAGTAGCCCTGAACCTGACCTACTGTATAAGCGGGGCCCTCTACAACAGTAACCCTGAACCTGACCTGCTGTATAAGCGGGGCCCTCTACAACAGTAACTCTGAACCTGACCTGCTGTATAAGCGGGGCCCTCTACAACAGTAGCCCTGAACCTGACCTGCTGTATAAGCGGGGCCCTCTACAACAGTAACCCTGAACCTGACCTGCTGTATAAGCGGGGCCCTCTACAACAGTAGCCCTGAACCTGACCTGCTGTATAAGCGGGGCCCTCTACAACAGTAACCCTGAACCTGACCTGCTGTATAAGCGGGGCCCTCTACAGCAGTAGCCCTGAACCTGACCTGCTGTATAAGCGGGGCCCTCCTGTACACAGGTTCTCATTTGAGTATGTACTCATGGATGTTCGCTACCAGACATGTACTCTGGCGCGCGTGCACACGCATGCAGGGTAGTACTGGGCGTGTGTGGTAGCGTGTACTCTGGCGCGCGTGCACACGCATGCAGGGTAGTGCTGGGCGTGTGTGGTAGCGTGTACTCTGGCGCGCGTGCACACGCATGCAAGGTAGTGCTGGGCGTGTGTGGTAGCGTGTACTCTGGCGCGCGTGCACACGCATGCAAGGTAGTGCTGGGCGTGTGTGGTAGCGTGTACTCTGGCGCGCGTGCACACGCATGCAGGGTAGTACTGGGCGTGTGTGGTAGCGTGTACTCTGGCGCGCGTGCACACGCATGCAAGGTAGTACTGGGCGTGTGTGGTAGCGTCCACTGATATCACATTCACAGCCACCAGCGTCGTGTTTATAACGTTGATTTATGACCCAGCTGACCCGGGGTCACACGCGTGTGTCACTCTGCTCTCCCGCACGCACTCTGGATAACACGCACTCTGGAAGACACGCACGCGAGTACAAGTAATGCTGCGGTGTGCGTTTGCGTTCCAAGCACCGCAGTGTTCCTGCCGTTACCCTGAAGTTGAGAGTGCGTGACCGGTTTGCATGCCTGTGGAAAACACACACACACACACACACACACACACACACACACACACACACACACACACACACACACACACACACACACACACACACCGTTTCCTTATATTTTAGGTCTTCAGGTATCCCTGACTGGTGGTGTAGAGGTGACACACAACATTAATGACCCTTGTACAGTCGACAGGCTTCAAACCTGACATATCATCCAACTTAAACGGATACTACTGAAATTATCTATCAGGAGGTCAGTAGGAATGCCATGTAATTGCTGGGAATTTTAGGAATGTATGGATTTTAGGAATGTATGGATTTTAGGAATGTATGGATTTTAGGAATGTATGGATTTTAGGAATGTGGAAATAAAGAGAAACACATGATAGTTTAGTATCATTTGTGGATACCAAAACAAGCATGAAAATGTCCTCAGTAGAAGACGCCAAAAAAATGCGATGCGATACAAGCAAACAAACCATACCACGGGTGGGGTTAGAACCCGCGGTCGGAGAGTCTCAAAACTCCTGACCGTCGCGTTAGCCACTGGACCAGCTAGCCACAATAAGATTCGTCCAACTAGGTATATTTCTACACCATAGGAAGGTTAGCACAGGCACCACTGTGACCACAAATGCAAGTTTTTACAGACGAATCTCCCGCTAGCGTGGCCGTGACGAACTCTAGCTCAAGTCCCCTCAAAGCCTTCATTACGATTTCGCGCGTGATATAAGCAAAGTTTTGCAGTGGGCTGGAGAACATGACGTTGAAAAGTGTTCAGTTCCAACTGCTTAGAGAGCGCTATATGACCCCCGGTGATTTAACGCTCAGTTTTGATTATAATAGCTGCTTGGATCTGGAAAGAATAAAGAACTCAGAAAGTGTCACATTTGTCCCACAAGTGCATGTAAACAGGAAGGTAGTGCTCAAGACGGGTTGTGATGCTGTCACCTTGCCTGAAGTCAGTGATATCAACGTACTGTATTTAGTGTGGTATCCCCTCTAGGGAGGTTCTTTGACACTGGTGAAAGGCCCTTGATCTAGGGAATTGGATCTGTGCTCCAGTTCCCTGAATTAAGCCTGAATACCTTCCATCCCCTCCACAGGCGCTGTGTAATCCTACGTGTTCAGCGCTTCCCCATAATTCTAATAATTTAGTGTGGTATCCCCCACCACTTGCTAAGAGAAACCTGCATAACTTTGTTTATCTGGAGGAATATACGAGAAATGGAATTGACATTACTGTTAGTGATAAAGTAGAAAATATTCGGGAATCTTTTCCTTTTTAATGGAAGACAAATTACGGCTATTAAAAGCCAGTAAAAGTGAGTGAATGGAGTAATAGGTTTGTCAGGAAATAGGACAAGTGTTTCCAGACCCGGGTCTTAGTTGTATGATGACCCGCAGCTGGAGCTTTTGGTTATCTGACCGAGGCCTTCCGCTGGCTTACCCCTCCACCCCCTTTAAAATTAAGATTAATAGTTAATAATAATGACTTCGTATTGCAAGTTCTTGAGTAAATGTTAGCAACCCATTATGAAATTAATTAATCAGATTTGTCTAAACTGATGCAAGATATAATGGAGGTAGAGGCCATAGATTACAGTGTTGTTGATGTGGTAAAGTCATTAGGGAGCTACAAACCTTCGTATACGGTGAAACTGTAGAATTGATCCTGTTGAAAGAAAAACATCTATCAGTAACGCTGATGCTGTCAGGAAAGTGTTTTCGCAGATGTTCCTCATGGGATGAGGTAAGGCATTTCTTGTTTGTTTTTTTACCCTGAAGAATGTAGATCGTGTTTGTGATCCATACATTCTTGAGATGTTGAAGCTACTTCAGAATTTAGTTCAACTTATGAAGCAAATGGAATATGTGTGTGAGTGAACAACAGAGGCGGCGTGTACTGTATGCAGTTCACTTGTTGATTCAGTAAGGTGTTTGGGAGAAACTAGACCATTCAAGTGCATGAGTGGTCAGTCGTCACGTGAGGTCACAGACCCTGAGCTGCTTTGGGGATTAGCGTGGACGGTTACAAAGCATGGCTTGCTTCTGCAGTGTTTTAAAAACTGAGTTTGGAGAGTTGAAGGAGGAGGTCTTGCTTCTCCAGGAGGAGATTAGGAGGCTGAAGGTCCACCTCAATGGGCCTGGGAGAGAGTGTGAGGTGGTTGGAGATGTGGGGAATGAGGCTTCTAGCAGTGAGGTGCAGTCGGTCTCTCACTGTGAGGAGGCTGTAGGTGGGGAGGTAGCAACGGGTACCAGCAGTGAGGTGCAGCCCAGCACCTGCTACAAGTGGCGAGTTGTTCACAGTAATGGGAGGCGCATCAGAGTAAGGAAAGTTAAGAGTGAAGATCTGAAGGTAGGAAATCGCTTCTCTGTTCTCCAGGATGAATGTACTTCAGTGGCCAGTGAAGGTAAGGGTACTACTGCCCCTGCTAATGAAGGTAAGCGCATTCTTGTGGTTGGTGACTCTCAGGTAAGATATGTTGACCGTGCTTTTTGTAATAGGAATAAGAAGATGAGAGATAGAGTGTGCTTCCCTGGAGCTGGTGTTGGGGACATTGTCAACAGACTGGATAATATCATGTCAGGTAATGGGAACAAGCCCATTATCTGTCTCAGTGCTGGTGGAAATGATATTGGGAAGGGTAGGAGAGAAGAGCTGCTAGATAAGTACAGGTCAGCTATAGATTTCATTAAGTCTAAGGGAGGGATCCCAATCATATGTAGCATCTTGCCTAGAAGGGGAGTAGGAAATGAATGGTTGTCTAGGGCAATTGGTGTAAATTGCTGGCTAGACAGATACTGCAAGGAACTTGCAATCCCATTCATTGACAACTGGAACAACTTTTATGGCAAACATGATATGTATGCAAGGGATGGGGTTCATCTCTCTGGGGCAGGGGTGGTAGCACTTGCAGACTCGATTGAGAAGGCCATTGGTGAAATGCCTATGATTTTAAACTGATGGAAGATAGAGGTATGGGTGTGTGTGGGAAACAAGCAGGTTGCAACACTAGGGTTGGAAACAGTAAATGTATAAAAGGCATTCAGCATGAAGTTATAAATAAAGACAATAGAACAGGTCAGAAAACAAAGGGGGACAGCAGAGGGCAGCAAGGGACTAGCTCCCTTAAGGTTTACTATACTAATAGCAGGAGTGTTAGAAATAAGATAGATGAGCTAAGATTAATTGCAAGTGCAGGAAACATAGATATTATTGCTATAACAGAGACCTGGCTCAATCTGAAAGATAGAGAGATGCCATCTGAATGTCACATACAAGGCTATAAATTATTCCACACTGACAGGGTCAACAGGAAAGGTGGTGGAGTAGCGATGTATGTCAGAGACAATTTAAATTGTTGTGTTAGACAAGATATTAAATTAGAAGCGTCAGCCACTGAATCTGTTTGGTTACAGCTTCTCGAGGGCCGAGAAAAACTAATTTTGGGTGTGATTTACAGGGCCCCAAATCTTGATAGGGAGTGCAGTAAACTTCTATGGGACGAAATTCGTAAGGCATCTACATACGAAAATGTTGTGCTAATGGGAGATTTCAACTATAGACAGATTGACTGGAGCAATTTGACAGGAAATTTAGAGTCGGGTGACTTTCTTGATACGATCCAGGATTGTTTTTTAAAACAGTTTGTGACAGAGCCAACTAGGGGAAATAACCTCCTTGACTTGGTTCTTGCCAGTAGGGAAACACTAATTAATAATCTTGAGGTTAATGATGAGCTTGGGGAGAGTGATCACAAATCACTCAGTTTTAACATATCATGGAATTCCCCTAATAATGGCAATCAAGTCTCCGTCCCTGACTTTCGCTTGGCTGATTTCATAGGACTGAAAAATTACTTAGGTGGGCTGAACTGGAATGACCTGACTAGGGGTCAGGTAGGTGGTGATGGTTGCCGATATGATGCTTTCCAGGGCATAGTTCTAGCTGCTCAGTCAAATTATGTTCCAAATAGGGAAATCAGATCAAACAAAAATGATCCTAAATGGATGAACAATAGATTAAAATATCTGATTGGTCAAAAGAGAGGCATATATAGGCAAATCAAAAGAGGAGAGGGGCAATTAAGAAATCGATATATTCAGTTAAAGAGAGAAATAAAAAAGGGAATTAGAAAAGCAAAAAGAGATTATGAGGTTAAAGTTGCAAGAGAATCGAAGACTAACCCAAAAGGATTCTTTCAGGTATACAGAAGTAAGATCAGGGACAAGATAGGCCCACTCAAAAGTTCCTCGGGTCAGCTCACTGACAGTGATAAGGAAATGTGTAGAATTTTTAACACATACTTCCTCTCAGTTTTTACACAGGAGGATACCAGTGATATTCCAGTAATGATAAATTATGTAGAACAGGACGATAATAAACTGTGCACTATTAGGGTCACAAGTGACATGGTCCTTAGGCAAATAGATAAATTAAAACCTAACAAATCCCCAGGCCCTGATGAACTGTATGCAAGGGTTCTAAAGGAATGTAAAGAGGAGCTTAGCACACCTTTGGCTAATCTTTTCAACATATCACTACAAACTGGCATGGTGCCAGATAAGTGGAAAATGGCAAATGTGATACCTATTTTCAAAACAGGTGACAGGTCCTTAGCTTCGAACTATAGACCAATAAGCCTAACCTCCATAGTGGGAAAATTTATGGAATCAATAATTGCCGAGGCAGTTCGTAGCCACCTTGAAAAGCATAAATTAATCAACGAATCTCAGCATGGTTTTACAAAGGGACGTTCCTGCCTTACGAATTTATTAACTTTTTTCACTAAGGTATTTGAGGAGGTAGATCATGGTAACGAATATGATATTGTGTATATGGACTTCAGTAAGGCTTTTGACAGGGTCCCACATCAGAGACTATTGAGGAAAATTAAAGCACATGGAATAGGAGGAGAAATTTTTTCCTGGATAGAGGCATGGTTGACAAATAGGCAGCAGAGAGTTTGCATAAATGGGGAGAAATCAGAGTGGGGAAGCGTCACGAGCGGTGTTCCACAGGGGTCAGTGTTGGGCCCCCTGCTGTTCACAATCTACATAAACGACATAGATGAGGGCATAAAGAGCGACATCGGCAAGTTTGCCGATGACACCAAAATAGGCCGTCGAATTCATTCTGACGAGGACATTCGAGCACTCCAGGAAGATTTGAATAGACTGATGCAGTGGTCGGAGAAGTGGCAGATGCAGTTTAATATAGACAAATGCAAAGTTCTAAATGTTGGACAGGACAATAACCATGCCACATATAAACTAAATAATGTAGATCTTAATATTACGGATTGCGAAAAAGATTTAGGAGTTCTGGTTAGCAGTAATCTGAAACCAAGACAACAGTGCATAAGTGTTCGCAATAAAGCTAATAGAATCCTTGGCTTCATATCAAGAAGCATAAATAATAGGAGTCCTCAGGTTGTTCTTCAACTCTATACATCCTTGGTTAGGCCTCATTTAGATTATGCTGCACAGTTTTGGTCACCGTATTACAGAATGGATATAAATTCTCTGGAAAATGTACAAAGGAGGATGACAAAGATGATCCCATGTATCAGAAACCTTCCCTATGAGGATAGACTAAGGGCCCTGAAACTGCACTCTCTAGAAAGACGTAGAATTAGGGGGGATATGATTGAGGTTTATAAGTGGAAGACAGGAATAAATAAAGGGGATGTAAATAGTGTGCTGATAATATCTAGCCTAGACAGGACTCGCAGCAATGGTTTTAAGTTGGAAAAATTCAGATTCAGGAGGGATATAGGAAAGTACTGGTTTGGTAATAGAGTTGTGGATGAGTGGAACAAACTCCCAAGTACCGTTATAGAGGCCAGAACGTTGTGTAGCTTTAAAAATAGGTTGGATAAATACATGAGTAGATGTGGGTGGGTGTGAGTTAGACCTGATAGCTTGTGCTAACGGGTCGGTTGCCGTGTTCCTCCCTTGAGTCAATGTGACCTGACCTGACTAGGTTGGGTGCATTGGCTTAAGCCGGTAAGGACTTGGACCTGCCTCGCATGGGCCAGTAGGCCTTCTGCAGTGTTCCTTCGTTCTTATGTTCTTATGTTCTTATGAGCTGGAAAGAAATAACTGTCTTCGTTAAAATTATTAATGAGTTATTTGGCATTATGAATGATTGTGAAATGTATGGTGATAAGAACACAGGTGGTGCATTAGGTACTGATATATGTAGATAATGAAATAAGGGTGCTAAATAAAACGACGGAAATTAGGAATTCTTTGAGAGTCAAGAATCCCAAGACAGTGTCTTAAATAGGTGTAATATTGGCAAGTCACTTTTTTTTTGTTAAAATATACCCACATTTCCGTGAAGTAGAAAAGAATTCTTCCTCCGTAAGCCATGCGTGTCATAGGCGACTAAAATAGCCATGCGTGTCATAGGAGGCGACTAAAATAGCCATGCGTGTCATAGGAGGCGACTAAAATAGCCATGCGTGTCATAGGAGGCGACTAAAATAGCCATGCGTGTCATAGGCGACTAAAATAGCCATGCGTGTCATAGGAGGCGACTAAAATAGCCATGCGTGTCATAGGAGGCGACTAAAATAGCCATGCGTGTCATAGGAGGCGACTAAAATAGCCATGCGTGTCATAGGAGGCGACTAAAATAGCCATGCGTGTCATAGGAGGCGACTAAAATAGCCATGCGTGTCATAGGAGGCGACTAAAATAGCCATGCGTGTCATAGGAGGCGACTAAAATAGCCATGCGTGTCATAGGAGGCGACTAAAATAGCCATGCGTGTCATAGGAGGCGACTAAAATAGCCATGCGTGTCATAGGAGGCGACTAAAATAGCCATGCGTGTCATAGGAGGCGACTAAAATAGCCAAGCGTGTCATAGGAGGCGACTAAAATAGCCAAGCGTGTCATAGGAGGCGACTAAAATAGCCATGCGTGTCATAGGAGGCGACTAAAATAGCCATGCGTGTCATAGGAGGCGACTAAAATAGCCATGCGTGTCATAGGAGGCGACTAAAATAGCCATGCGTGTCATAGGAGGCGACTAAAATAGCCATGCGTGTCATAGGAGGCGACTAAAATAGCCATGCGTGTCATAGGAGGCGACTAAAATAGCCATGCGTGTCATAGGAGGCGACTAAAATAGCCATGCGTGTCATAGGAGGCGACTAAAATAGCCATGCGTGTCATAGGAGGCGACTAAAATAGCCATGCGTGTCATAGGAGGCGACTAAAATAGCCATGCGTGTCATAGGAGGCGACTAAAATAGCCATGTGTGTCATAGGAGGCGACTAAAATGCCGGGAGCAAGGGGCTAATAACCCCTTCTCCTGTATATATTACTAAATTTAAAAAGAGAAACTTTCGTTTTTCTTTATAGGTTACCCTGCCTCGGTGGGATACGGCCGGTTCGTTGAACAAAAATGCACATGACTTAAGAAATCGTAATGACACGATTGCTGGAGTTTTGAGACTCTATGACCGCGGGTTCAATCCCGGCCGGGGGTATGGTAAAAATGCACATAGCCTTGGCAACATAAACTTTTCTTTACAAGTTTGATCTATGAATGAGTGGAGCGAAAATTTTAGAAGGATGTTTTCCTAAGATTCTGCTAAGTTGTGGATATTGCCTGTATGGGTATCCTACGACACACAGGATTTTACTGCGACCTACCACAGCAGACATTGATAGTGTCCTCACACTAACTAGCGAGGCATTACCAGAATGCTTCCCAAATATTAAGGTACAGTCAGCGCACCTTAAACAGTGTATAAATTAATTATTTTTTTTTATGTAGGCTGTGTATATGCCAATTTTGTTGGAGTGGGTAATGGGAACCTTCAAAACAAGGGAAATATTGCCAGTAGTGACACTTTTAAATCGTTAGTGCTCCCCCTTTTGAAATATTTCTGTGATGACTGGCCCGTTCAGGGCAGGAGATATATCAGAGCTGGAACAAATACAGAGATCGTTTACGGTCCTCATAAAGCCAGTAGAGCATATAAATACCTGGGAACGCTTTAAAATCTTGTATATGTACTCACTGGAGCGGAGGAGAGAGATACTCAGTAATATATACCTGGTCCAAATTCTGCACACTGCTGTAACATACTGGATCGAGAGGTATGAGAGGAAATACAAAATAAACCCGGTGAAAAGCAGGGGTGCGGTGAGCACAATAATTGAGCACTGTATCAACATTCGTGGTCCCAGATTATTCAGTATCTTACCGGAAGATATCAGAAACACTACTGGAACAAGTGTAGAGGTCTGGACAAGTATCTTCACCAGGTGTCATATCAGCCAGGCTGTGATGGATATGTGGGGGCAGTGGGCCACCAGCAACAACAGCCTGGTTGACTAGGCAAGCACCAGACGAGTCTCGCCCAAGGACGGGCTGCGGTAGTAGACATACTCTCGGTACTCATCAAGGTTATATCAAAGGTACAAATATATATAATAACTTGGGAATGCCACTTCAGATTAGCTTGAAACTTCAGTGGTGACGTGTGTTGGGTAAAAGGCCACAGATGCAGCTAATGTGACATTTAAGTGAGGCAACATAGTACCACAGTAAATGTCCCATTAGCTGCATCTGTGGCATTTAACATAGCATTTTGTGGGTAATTCTGTCATTATTACTGATGTATGTTAGTCTTCATATTAAGTTGTGTTAAATTTAGATGTACCAGATAAATTAATAATAATAATACTAATAATTACTATATGTACAAGATATACAGGTCTAACTGACATCAATGACATACTACTATATAGAAAGCCACTTGTTATGCTGAGCATTTCCCGCAAATTAGGTCAGTTTTGTCTCCAGGATGCGACCCACACCATTCGACTAATACCCAGGTACCCATTTTATTGATAGGTGAACAGGGACAGCGGGTTTAAGGAAACACGTCCTAACATTTCCACCCGGACCTCAGTGTGTGAGCTGAGTGCGCTAGCAAAGTCATGCACATAAAGTATTTTTATGGGCCCTTGACTCTTATCTAATTCACGAAATCGTAAAACACGATTGCAGACAAACCACAGAAGGGATGGGGATCGAACTCATGGTAGGCGAGTCGTAAACCAATGACCTGTGAGTATTAGGACTCGCCTTCCGTAGGTTCGATTCCCACCCGTTCTGTGAGATGTGCGAACATTTGTTTTTATTCTGTACATAATTAACCAAGTTTAGAATTCGCAGAACAGGCGAAATATTCACAAACACTAATATCTGGTCGAAGGAGACTCGAACGTACGAACCTTGGGTCAAGGTATACAGCGCTCTAACCATTCAGCCACATTTAACTGAGTAAGAGATCATCTCAGTGCCCTGGCGTCTCTTATGGTGTATTACCAACCCCTGGGATACCATCCTCAAGAGTCGACTAACATCCAGGAGTCCAGTTTTTGCTAGGTGAACATGAGGAACTGTTCACTCATGGTTTGCAGTCCAATAGTCTTCAACTTCCCTACCCAAGTCTGCCACATTTGATGGTCAAATGTGTGATGAGGTCCACACGGTTTTGTTGACACTGTGCAGTGTGGAACCTACATGCAAGTGGATTCGTAATTTCATACGAGGGCCGCATCCATTTCCTAGAAGGGCCACATGTGGCCTGCGGGCCGGAACTTGGGGGACCCCTGGTTTAGACCATTGGTAAAACCTGATGCACCCAAAGTTGAAACATAAATTTAACTCTGGTCAGTCTTCAACGCTAATGAATAATGTTAACAGTGTAATACTTGTGTAGTATATAGATTCCGTAATACCATTATAGTAAGGCTCTCTTGCTATGCTAACGTCACGTGACTTCCTCCCCCACGTACGCCAGGGCGCTCTCTTATTTTCTACAAGTACATGTACAAGGTATACAGGTCTAGCTGTCTGAATTACTGGGAATGCTTGAAATCTCAACTGTAAACTCCTGGAGGGACTGATTCCAAACCTGAACTCTGAATTCACTCCGTATGCAAACAAGAGACTTGGCAGACGGTGCAAAACACCACTTAAAAACTGGGGCACGACGAGTACATTAAGAGTATTCGATGAGTGTCACAGGTCCCCGACTCTTCAACACCCTCTTTTGTGCATAATGGAAATAACTACCAACCTTCTGGCTGTCTTCAAGAGGGAACTGGACGAGTTCCTCAGATCAGCTCCTGGGAACTAGGCTGTGGTTCATACGTAGGATTGCGTGCGGCCAGCTGCAACAACCTGGATGATCAGGCCTTGTTTTACCAGGAGGCCTGGTCTGGGACTGGTACGCGGGGGGCATTGACCCCCGCAAACATCCTTCAGGATGGCACTGTACCTGAATGCGATTTCTGGGGTCAACACCCCTATGGTCGGGTCCGAGACCAGGCGTCCTTGTTGCTGGTTTTATCAACCAGACTGTTAGTACTAGCCGCATGCGCCACAGCCCGACAGTTTAGTTTGTGTAGGTATTACTTTTGCATTAATTCCGTGTTGGTGTGACACCCAAGTTAGTATATTGTGAGGTGAGTCTAGCTACCACACCCCCACACCCTCCCTCTCACCCCCACACCCTCCCTCTCACCCCCACACCCTCCCTCTCACCCCCACACCCTCCCTCTCACCCCCACACCCTCCCTCTCACCCCCACACACACTCCCTCTCACCCCCACACCCTCCCTCTCACCCCCACACCCTCCTTCTCACCCCCCCACACACTCCCTCTCACCCCCACACCCTCCCTCTCACCCCCACACACACTCCCTCTCACCCCCACACCCTCCCTCTCACCCCCACACACACTCCCTCTCACCCCCACACCCTCCCTCTCACCCCCACACCCTCTCACCCCCACACACACTCCCTCTCACCCCCACACCCTCCCTCTCACCCCCACACCCTCCTTCTCACCCCCACACACACTCCCTCTCACCCCCACACCCTCCCTCTCACCCCCACACCCTCCTTCTCACCCCCACACCCTCCCTCTAACCCCCCCTCTCACACCCCTCCCTCTCACCCCCACACACTCCCTCTCACCCCCACACCCTCCCTCTCACCCCCACACACACTCCCTCTCACCCCCACACCCTCCCTCTCACCCCCGCACACCCTCCCTCTCACCCCCACACCCACCCACTCACCCCCACACACACTCCCTCTCACCCCCACACCCTCCCTCTCACACACCCCACACACACACTCCCTCTCACCCCCACACCCTCCCTCTCACCCCCACACCCTCTCACCCCCACACACACTCCCTCTCACCCCCACACACACTCCCTCTCACCCCCACACACTCCCTCACCCCCACACACACTCCCTCTCACCCCCACACACACTCCCTCTAAGCCCCACACACACTCCCTCTCAACCCTACACACTCCCTCTCACCCCCACACACTCCCACTCACCCACACACACTCCCTCTCACCCACACACACTCTCTCTCACCCCCACACACACTCCCTCTCACCCACACACACTCCCACTTACCCACACACACTCCCACTCACCCTCACACACTCCCACTCACCCACACACACTCCCACTCACCCACACACACTCCCACTCACCCCCACACACTCCCACTCACCCACACACACTCCCACTAACCCCCACACACTCCCACTCACCCATTCACCCACACACACTCCCACTCACCCCCACACACTCCTACTCACCCCCACACACTACCACTCACCCACACACACTCCCACACACCCACACAAACTTCCACTCACCCATGCCAACACACACTTCCACTCACCCACACACACACCCACTCACCCACACACACACACACACATCCACTCACCCACACACACACCCACTCACCCACACACACTTCCACTCACCCGCACACACTCCCACACACACACTCACACTCACCCACTCACACCCACACACTTCCACTCACCCACACACACTCCCACTCACCCACACACTCCCACTCACCCCCACACACTCCTACTCACCCCCACACACTCCCACTCACCCCCACACACTCCCACTCACCCACACATACTCCCACTCACCAACACACACTTCCTCTCACCAACACACACTACCTCTCACCAACACACACTCCCTCTCACCCTCACTCTCACCCCCACACACACTCCCTCTCACCCCCACACAAACTCCCTCTCACCCACACACACTCCCACTTACCCACACACACTCCCACACACCCTCACACACTCCCACTCACCCACCCACACTCCCACTCGCCCCCCACACACTCCCACTCACCCCCACACACTCCCTCACACCCACCCACACACACCCACTCACCCACACACACTCCCACACACACTCCCACACACCCCCACTCACCCCCACACACTCCCACTCACCCACACATACTCCCACTCACCCACACACACTTCCACTCACCCACACACACTCCCTCTCACCCTCACACATTCTCACCCCCACACACACTCCCTCTCACCCACACACACTCCCACTTACCCACACACACTCCCACTCACCCTCACACACTCCCACTCACCCACACACACTCCCACTCGCCCCCCCACACACTCCCACTCACCCACACACACTCCCACTCACCCCCACACACTCCCACTCACCCACACACACTCCCACTCACCCACACAAACTCCCACTCACCCACACAAACTCCCACACACCCCCACACACTCCCACTCACCCACACACACTCCCACTCACCCACACACACTCCCACTCACCCCCACACACTCCCACTCACCCACACACACTCCCACTCACCCACACACACTCCCACTCACCCACACACACTCCCACTCACCCACACACACTCCCACTCACCCACACACACTCCCACTCACCCACACACACTCCCACTCACCCACACACACTCCCACTCACCCACACACACTCCCACTCATCCCCACGCACACTCCCACTCACCCCCACACACTCCCACTCACCCCCACACACTCCCACTCACAAAAAACACACTCCCACACACCCACACACACTCCCACTCACCCACACACACTCCCACTCACCCACACACACTCCCACTCACCCCCACACACTCCCACTCACCCACACACACTCCAACTCACCCACACACACTCCCACTCACCCACACACACTCCCACTCACCCACACACACTCCCACTCACCCACACACACTCCCACTCACCCCCACACACTCCCACTCACCCACACACACTCCAACTCACCCACACACACTCCCACTCACCCACACACACTCCCACTCACCCACACACACTCCCACTCACCCACACACACTCCCACTCACCCACACACACTCCCACTCACCCCCACACACTCCCACTCACCCACACACACTCCCACTCACCCACACACACTCCCACTCACCCACACACACTCCCACTCACCCACACACACTCCCACTCACCCCCACACACTCCCACTCACCCCCACACACTCCCACTCACCCACACACACTCCCACTCACCCACACACACTCCAACTCACCCACACACACTCCCACTCACCCACACACACTTCCACTCACCCACACACACTCCCACTCACCCACACACACTCCCACTCACCCACACACACACCCACACACCCCCACACACTCCCATTCACCCACACACACTCCCACTCACCCACACACTCCCACACACCCCCACACACTCCCACTCACCCACACACACTCCCACTCACCCACACACACTCCCATTCACCCACACACACTCCCACACACCCCCACACACTCCCACTCACCCACACACACTCCCACTCACCCACACACACTCCCACACACCCCCACACACTCCCACTCACCCACACACTCCCACTCACCCACACACTCCCACTCACCCACACACTCCCACTCACCCACACACACACACTCACCCACACACACTCCCACTCACCCACACACACTCCCACTCACCCACACACACTCCCACTCACCCACACACACTCCCACTCACCCCCACTCACCCACACACACTCCCACTCACCCACACACACTCCCACTCACCCACACACACTCCCACTCACCCACACACACTCCCACTCACCCCCACACACTCCCACTCACCCACACACACTCCCACTCACCCACACACACTCCCACTCACCCCCACACACTCGCACTCACCCCCACACACTCCCACTCACCCACACACACTCCCACTCACCCACACACACTCCAACTCACCCACACACACTCCCACTCACCCACACACACTTCCACTCACCCACACACACTCCCACCCACACACACTCACTCCACACACACTCCCACTCACCCACACACACTCCCACTCACCCACACACACTCCCACTCACCCACACACACACCCACACACCCCCACACACTGCCATTCACCCACACACACTCCCACACAGCCACACACTCCCACACACCCCCACACACTCCCACTCACCCACACACACTCCCACTCACCCACACACACTCCCACTCACCCACACACCCTCCCATTCACCCACACACACTCCCACACACCCCCACACACTCCCACTCACCCACACACACTCCCACTCACCCACACACACTCCCACACACCCCCACACACTCCCACTCACCCACACACTCCCACTCACCCACACACTCCCACTCACCCACACACTCCCACTCACCCACACACACACTCCCACTCACCCACACACTCCCACTCACCCACACACACTCCCACTCACCCACACACACTCCCACTCACCCACACACACTCCCACTCACCCACACACACTCCCACTCACCCACACACTCCCACTCACTAACACACACTCCCACTCACCCACACACCCACACACACTCCCACTCACCCACACACACTCCCACACACCCCCACACACTCCCACTCACCCACACACACTCCCACACACCCCCACACACTCCCACTCACCCACACACACTCCCACACACCCCCACACACTCCCACTCACCCACACACACTCCCACACACCCCCACACACTCCCACTCACCCACACACACTCCCACACACCCCTCACACACTCCCACTCACCCACACACACTCCCACTCACCCCCACACACTCCCACTCACCCACACACACTTCCACACACC
Source organism: Cherax quadricarinatus (assembly GCF_038502225.1). Classification (NCBI taxonomy): domain Eukaryota; kingdom Metazoa; phylum Arthropoda; class Malacostraca; order Decapoda; family Parastacidae; genus Cherax; species Cherax quadricarinatus. The sequence goes on from NC_091298.1 coordinate 49,619,906, forward strand.
CCCACACACTCCCACTCACCCACACACACTCCCACTCACCCACACACACTCCCACACACCCCCACACACTCCCACTCACCCACACACTCCCACTCACCCACACACACTCCCACTCACCCACACACACTCCCACTCACCCACACACTCCCACTCACCCACACACACTCCCACTCACCCACACACACTCCCACTCACCCACACACTCCCACACACCCCCACACACTCCCACTCACCCACACACACTCCCACTCATCCCACACACTCTCCCACTCACCCACACACACTTCCACACATCCCCCACACACTCCCACTCACCCACACACACCCCCTCACCCACACACACTCCCACACACCCACACACACTCCCACTCACCCACACACTCCCACTCACCCACACACACTCCCACTCACCCACACACACTCCCACTCACCCACACTACACCACTCACCCACACACCCTCCCACTCACCCACACACACTCCCACACACCCCCACACACTCCCACTCATCCCACACACTCTCCCACTCACCCACACACACTTCCACACACCCCCACACACTCCCACTCACCCACACACACTCCCACTCACCCACACACACTCCCACTCACCCACACACTCCCACTCACCCACACACACTCCCCACTCACCCACACACACACACTCCCACTCACCCACACACTCCCACTCACCCACACACTCCCACACACCCCACTCACCCACACTCCCACTCACCCACACACACTCCCACTCACTCACCCACACACACTCCCACTCACCCACACACCCACTCACCACTCACCCACTCACCCACACTCCCACACACCCACACACACTCCCACTCACCCACACACACTCCCACTCACCCACACACTCCCACTCACCCACACACACTCCCACTCACCCACACACACTCCCACTCACCCACACACACTCCCACTCACCCACACACACTCCCACTCACCCACACACACACCCACTCACCCACACACACACCCACTCACCCACACACTCCCACCACACCACACTCACCCACACACCCCACTCACCCACACACACTCCCACTCACCCACACACACTCCCACTCACCCACACACACTCCCACTCACCCACACACTCCCACTCACCCACACACACTCCCACTCACCCACACACACTCCCACTCACCCACACACTCCCACTCACCCACACACACTCCCACTCACCCACACACACTCCCACTCACCCACACACACTCCCACACACCCACACACACTCACCACTCACTCCACTCACACACACACTCCCACTCACCCACACACACTCCCACTCACCCACACACTCCCACTCACCCACACACACTCCCACTCACCCACACACACTCCCACTCACTCCACACACTCCCACTCACCAACACACACTCCCACTCACCCACACACACTCCCACTCACCCACACACTCCCACTCACCCACACACACTCCCACTCACCCACACACACTCCCACTCACCCACACACACTCCCACTCACCCACACACACTCCCACTCACCCACACACACTCCCACTCACCCACACACTCCCACTCACCCACACACACTCCCACTCACCCACACACACTCCCACTCACCCACACACACTCCCACTCACCCACACACTCCCACTCACCCACACACACTCCCACTCACCCACACACTCCCACTCACCCACACACACTCCCACTCACCCACACACACTCCCACTCACCCACACACACTCCCACTCACCCACACACTCCCACCTCCCCAGAACCATCACAGACTTCACGTGTTCATAATAAAATCCACAAATCTTAAGGTGCTTTTGTTAAAGTTAGATTTTTGCGAGTCTCTGCCATAATTTACATTGGTAATGTTAGTTATTAAGTTTCTTAAAAGGAAGATTAACATCACCTCGAGATTTGTGTATAAAGTAAGTGTTTGTGTCTGAGGCGAAGCAAAATGGAATTGTGGCTAAAGTTTAGAGAAACGTTAAACGCGTCTTCACGAGTTTTAATAGAGCGAAACTTTCCGAAACTTGGCTACAAAAGTTTGTAGTTTTATTATTAATATATTCATGGGAAAGCGTTAAACCCATGAGGGTCATGTAGCGCCAGGGGATGGCGGGTAGGTTATTAAATTCATGGGGAAGGGATGAAAGTGTAGGGGTTATAGAGGCCCGCACATCCATCATAGTCGGGTTGATCGGACACCGATAAAAGGTAGTTACCCTGATAATACTTGAAAACTTCTCCACTTGTTCCAGCGGTATTTCTGAAATCTTCTGGTAGCAAGTTGAGGAGTCTTGGTCCCTGCATGTTGATGCAGTGTTCTGTTAGTGTGACAGTGATGCCCGAGTTTCCAACTGAGTATATACTAGTGATGTATCGGATATCCGCATCCGCAGAACATCCGCACAATGTCTTACATCCGCATCCGTATCCGCATTTTACTGTAAACAGATATCCGCAAATGCATCCGCATCCGAATCCACGGAACATCTGCACAATTTCTTACGTTTGCATCGACATCTGCAGGACATCCGCACAATTTCTTACGTTTGCATCGACATCTGCAGGACATCCGCACAATTTCTTACGTTTGCATCGACATCTTCAGGACATCCGCACAATTTCTTACAGTCACATCCGTAAAATAAGTAAGATATCCTCATCCACATCCGGAAATATCTGAATTTTCACATCGGATACATCTCTAGCAATATATGTGTATTTTACACTGCCATGGCTCTCCTTTATATCTTTGATAAGTTGTAAGAGTTTTTATACTTGTGGAGCCCGACTCTGGGTCGGGCTTGTCTGATGCTCTATTTTGGAATGAGTATGACACCCAGTCGTCACTTTAGTACATTGTCTCACTCTAATAATATAACAATCATTTTCATGTCGATGGTTTTCTATAAGTGTTGGTATGGTTGATACTTGGTAGTGTGGTTAATAGGTGAACCTTAGGTTTATCAGGTAAATGATGTACAGGTGGGCTGCTAGTTCCACACTCCAGGTGAAGGTCTGCCAGAGAGTGAGAGAATATGTCCAGCTTGTCCAGTGACTGTCCTGCCAGTGAAGATTGACCAGCGTCTGGTGCACTCAGCACTAGATTGAACTAGGCCCACCAGATGGCAGCACAAGTGCTGGGGGCTAGGCACAAAATACGAAGGCCATACTAGGCTTATATTTTTGGGATAAATGGGCATATCAGTGTTTTGGAAATATGGTAAAGGATGAGATGTAGAGCAACTGAAGCATTTGTTTGGGTGTACTGTATATCACTTGTAAGGCGTACTAATGTTACTCTTTTTATTATTTTTTTTATTTAATATAAAAATTGTATGCTGGAATGCCAGTAGTAAATATAGAGCTGAGTTGTATAGGAAGTGCACGGTTTAGAGTGACGTGTATGTGATAGGACGCCATCTTTGTGGGTGATCTGGAAAACAAAATGTCTTCATTCTGGACTTTACCATGTTCTTCCTGATTGGTTGATGCTGTGGAGAGGGGTGTGACCTCCTCACGTCTATCACCACTATGCATCATTACCTTTTGTGTAAGATGTTTACCTGTTGCCCTTGTGAACGATGTTTCTGCAGTATTTCGTTCAGCCAGCATTCTCAGGATAACCTCGCACCAGGCGTCTCTGTCTTGCTTATGAGTTGAGAGTTGTCCTTGATCCTGGATGCACGTGTCGCTGTCGTCGTTGTTGTCTCCAGACTGTTTCTTCCATCCTAGAGTTTCTGGTGTTGTATATCCTTAAATATAGTGGGGGGGGGAGTGGTGGTTGCTGTCCCAGCAGCCTGCTTACCTCAGTCATTCTCAAGACTTCATGGAATGTGTTCAGCCACATGCAACCTGTAGGATGCTAAGTCTTGACGTTGTGTTTCTCTTCGCTATATCCCTGGCAAAGAAAAAGATACTGTACCGTGACGGGAACAGTACACAAATAACCCGCACATAGAAAACTTATGACAATGTTTCGGTCGGACTTGGACCAAATAGAACCGAAACGTCGTAAGCTTCATTCTCCTACATGAGTGTTGTGTACACAAGCTGGCGGTGAGTTCATGTATCGGTGTTCTTGTGGGTTTACCTCTTGTGAGGTAAACCCACAAGTATTGCAGGATGATGATCTCAGTCCCTCAGCCTTGCAGTTGGTGACGGACACCGTAGTCTGCAAGAATCTGAAGCACAGGCAGGAAGATTGGCACTTATATGCCGTATTTGCCTTGGTAAGAGCAATTAGGTCACCTTGTGACAGCTATGACGCTATCGTAATTAATGCTTGTCAGTTTCAGATTACTGCTTGTACAAACTGCAGGTAAATTAAACGTACAATACATGTAAACTCAATATAAACTCGAGGGAAACTAAATGTAAACTGGCGGTAAATCTGGCGAAGTTTGGATTGCGGGAGGCAGTTTGATTGTGAGTGCGGGAAACCTGGTTGCCAGCGGCGGAGGATAATTGGTTGGTTAACTAACTGATATTCTGACCAAGTTTGTACTAGTGTTAAGATTGCTGTCGAGTGTGTGGTGGTGGTGGTGTGTTGGTGTGGTGGTGGTGTGTTGGTGTGGTGGTGGTGTGTTGGTGTGGTGGTGGTGTGTTGGTGTGGTGGTGGTGTGTTGGTGTGGTGGTGGTGTGTTGGTGTGGTGGTGGTGTGTTGGTGTGGTGGTGGTGTGTTGGTGTGGTGGTGGTGTGTTGGTGTGGTGGTGGTGTGTTGGTGTGGTGGTGGTGTGTTGGTGTGGTGGTGGTGTGTTGGTGTGGTGGTGGTGTGTTGGTGTGGTGGTGGTGTGTTGGTGTGGTGGTGGTGTGTTGGTGTGGTGGTGGTGTGGTGGTGGTGTGTTGGTGTGGTGGTGGTGTGTTGGTGTGGTGGTGGTGTGTTGGTGTGGTGGTGGTGTGTTGGTGTGGTGGTGGTGTGTTGGTGTGGTGGTGGTGTGGTGGTGGTGTGTTGGTGTGGTGGTGGTGTGTTGGTGTGGTGGTGGTGTGTTGGTGTGGTGGTGGTGTGTTGGTGTGGTGGTGGTGTGTTGGTGTGGTGGTGGTGTGTTGGTGTGGTGGTGGTGTGGTGGTGGTGTGTTGGTGTGGTGGTGGTGTGTTGGTGTGGTGGTGGTGTGTTGGTGTGGTGGTGGTGTGTTGGTGTGGTGGTGGTGTGTTGGTGTGGTGGTGGTGTGTTGGTGTGGTGGTGGTGTGTTGGTGTGGTGGTGGTGTGTTGGTGTGGTGGTGTGTTGGTGGTGGTGTGTTGGTGGTGGTGTGGTGGTGTGGTGGTGGTGTGTTGGTGTGGTGGTGGTGTGGTGGTGGTGTGTGGTGTGGTGGTGGTGTGTTGGTGTGTGGTGGTGTTGGTGTGGTGGTGGTGTGTTGGTGTGGTGGTGGTGTGGTGGTGGTGTGTTGGTGTGGTGGTGTGGTGGTGGTGTGTTGGTGTGGTGTTGGTGGTGGTGGTGGTGGTGGTGATGATGGTGGTGGTGTGTTGGTGTGGTGGTGGTGTGTTGGTGTGGTGGTGTGTTGGTGTGGTGGTGGTGTGTTGGTGTGGTGGTGGTGTGTTGGTGTGGTGGTGGTGTGTTGGTGTGGTGGTGGTGTGTTGGTGTGGTGGTGGTGTGTTGGTGTGGTGGTGGTGTGTTGGTGTGGTGGTGGTGTGTTGGTGTGGTGGTGGTGTGTTGGTGTGGTGGTGGTGTGTTGGTGTGGTGGTGGTGTGTTGGTGTGGTGGTGGTGTGGTGGGGTGGTGGTGGTGTGTTGGTGGGGGGGTGTTGTGTGGGTGGGGTGGTGGTGGGTGGGTGTGGGGGTGGTGTGTTGGTGTGGTGGTGGTGTGGTGGTGGTGGTTGGTGTGTTGGTGTGGTGGTGGTGGTGTGTTGGTGTGGTGGTGGTGTGTTGGTGTGGTGGTGGTGTGGTGGTGGTGTGTTGGTGTGGTGGTGGTGTGGTGGTGTGGTGGTGGTGTGGTGGTGTGGTGGTGGTGTGTTGGTGTGGTGGTGGTGTGGTGGTGGTGTGTTGGTGTGGTGGTGGTGTGTTGGTGTGGTGGTGGTGTGTTGGTGTGGTGGTGGTGTGTTGGTGTGGTGGTGGTGTGGTGGTGGTGTGTTGGTGTGGTGGTGGTGTGTTGGTGGTGGTGTGTTGTTGGTGTGGTGGAGGTGTGTTGTTGTTGGTGGTGGTGTGGTGGTGGTGGTGTGTTGTTGTTGGTGGTGGTGTGGTGGTGGTGTGTTGTTGGTGGTGGTGTGTTGTTGTTGGTGGTGTGTTGTTGTTGGTGGTGTGTTGTTGTTGGTGGTGTGTTGGTGGTGGTGGTGTGTTGTTGGTGGTGGTGTGGTGGTGGTGGTGGTGTGTTGTTGGTGGTGGTGTGTTGGTGGTGGTGGTGTGTTGTTGGTGGTGGTGTGTTGTTGGTGGTGGTGTGTTGGTGGTGGTGGTGATGGTGTGGTGGTGGTGTGGTGGTGGTGTATTGTTGTTGGTTGTGTGGTGGTGGTGGTGTGTTGTTGGTGGTGGTGTGGTGGTGGTGTGTTGGTGGTGGTGGTGTGTTGTTGGTGGTGGTGTGGTGGTGGTGTGTTGGTGGTGGTGGTGGTGTGTTGGTGGTGTGTTGTTGGTGGTGGTGTGGTGGTGGTGTGTTGTTGGTGGTGGTGTGGTGGTGGTGTGTTGTTGGTGGTGGTGTGGTGGTGGTGTGTTGTTGGTGGTGTAACCCATGCTTAGGTACACGCTCTGTCTGTTCGTCTGTCTGTCTGTCTGTCTGTCTCTCTCTCTCTCTCTCTCTCTCTCTCTCTCTCTCTCTCTCTCTCTCTCTCTCTCTCTCTCTATCTCTCTCTCTCTCTCTCTCTCTATCTCTCTCTCTCTCTCTCTCTCTCTCTCTCTCTCTCTCTCTCTCTCTCTCTCTGATTTAATAATTTTTTTCAACTATTAAGCTGGCTGAATTTGTCTTTCTTTTTGACTTGTGTATCGATACTTATTGTTTTATCTTCGTTTAGTTATTATTGGTTGTTCTGCTTGTTTCCCTGTCTTCTCTTCCCTCCCCACCCACCTCTTCTCTCTTCTACCTTCCTTTATCCTGTTCTAATATTCCTATGTTTATAGTTTTCCCCTTATCTGTTTCCCATCTTTATCAGTTATTGTATAATGGGATAAATAAAATGAGAGAAATACGAAGAATAAATATGGATTCCTTAGATATATAATCAATGTTAAAAAAAGGAGCTAGAGCTCTACCCTCCATTCCCCTGAAGGGAGGTTCCTTGACGCTGGTGAGGGGCTCTTGATCTAGGGAATTGGATCTGGGCTCCAGTTCCCCGAACTGAGACTGTCTTCCATCAATCCCCCGCCACAGGCACTGTATAATCGCTACGGGTTTAGCGCTCCCCATGATAATTTACTACCCTCCATTAACGCACCCCGTTCATCGTTAGCACCAACGTCAGGATCCGTACGTTGTTCTCTCAGTCTTCTTTCGTCAGGAATCACAACTTTCTCTCGGTCTTCCTTTGTCAGGAATCACTACGTTCTATCAAGTCTTTCTTCGTCAAGAATCACTACGTTCTATCAAGTCTTCCTTCGTCAAGAATCACTACGTTCTATCAAGTCTTTCTTCGTCAAGAATCACTACGTTCTATCAAGTCTTTCTTCGTCAAGAATCACTACGTTCTATCAAGTCTTTCTTCGTCAAGAATCACTACGTTCTATCAAGTCTTTCTTCGTCAGGAATAACTACGTTCTATCAGTGTTCCTTCGTCAGGAATGACTACGTTCTATCAAGTCTTCCTTCGTCAGGAATCACTACGTTCTATCAAGTCTTCCTTTGTCAAGATCCGTGCGTCCCACCTCCTACACTGGGTCAGTACCTACCTTCTTCAGGAGTCTCTCACCCGTCAATCTGCTGGTGAGAATTCATTGATGTTTGTCAGTGTTCTGGCAGTTGTCCTGATGTGGGAGACTGTTAAAAGATCTTCCCTATTGGTTCACAGTGGTTCTGCTGCTCTCAACAACCATTGGTTCACGTTGGTTCTGCTGCTCTTATCAACCATTGGTTCACAGTGGTTCTGCTCTCAACTGTTGGTTCACTGTAGTTCTGCTCCACTCAACAACCATTGGTTCACAGTGGTTCTGCTCCACTCAACTATAGGTTCACAGTGGTTCTTCTGCCCTCAACCATTGTTTTACAGTGGTTCTGCTGCTCTCAACAGCCATTGGTTCACAGTGGTTCTGGCGCTCTCAGCCATAGGTTCACAGTGGTTCTGCCGCTCTCGACCATAGGTTCACAGTGGTTCTGCCGCTCTCAACCATAGGTTCACAGTGGTTCTGCTGCTCTCAACAACCATTGGTTCACAGTGGTTCTTCTGCTCTCAACAACCATTGGTTCACTGTGGTTCTTCTGCTCTCAACGACCATTGGTTCACGGTGGTTCTTCTTCTCTCAACCATTGGTTCACAGTGGTTCTGCTGCTCTCAACCATTGGTTCACGGTGGTTCTTCTGCTCTCAACCATTGGTTTACAGTGGTTCTGCTCGTCTCAACCATTGGTTCACAGTAGTTTTCAGTTACCATTATAACTTCCAGTTACCTTTGCGTGTATACATACGTATATGTGTGTGTTTGTGTATATATAATATAGAGAGGGCTGGGAGGCTACCAACAAACCACAGTGGCCAGATAATACGACAGGTGCACAGGAAATAATCCCAGCATTCACAGCGACCAGGCCCCCTCGATCTCCTTTCATCCCTCTCCCCTTAGTCTCTCTCCTCGTTCTCTCCCCTCACTCTCTCCCTTTTCTCCTCCCGTTGCTCCCCGTCTCTTCCTTTCTTTAGCTTCTCTCTCCCCTGAATCTCTCCTCTGTCTCTCTTCTGCTTTTGTCTCCTGTCTTCTATCTTCTGTCAAGAACATTGCCTTTAGGTTATCGTGGATGCTCATCTTGATCTGTTCTCACAAGCGATAGACGTGTGGTCGTTAGGATTTTTTTTAATGGGGGTAAATTGGATGGTTTGGTAATGGGGGGGGGCTGTTGGCATTTGGTACTGTGGGTAATGGGTTCTTTGGAAGTGTGGGTAATGGGTTCTTTGGTACTGTGGGTTATGGTTCTTTGGTAGTGTGGGTCATGGAGAGGTGCTTTGGTAGTGTGGGTAATGGAGAGGTGCTTTGGTAGTGTGGGTAATGCATAGGTGCTTTGGTAGTGTGGGTAATGGAGAGGTGCTTTGGTAGTGTGGGTAATGGATGGGTGCTTTGGTAGTGTGGGTAATGGAGAGGTGCTTTGGTAGTGTGGGTAATGGAGAAGTGCTTTGGTAGTGTGGGTAATGGAGAGGTGCTTTGGTAGTGTGGGTAATGGAGAGGTGCTTTGGTAGTGTGGGTAATGGAGAGGTGCTTTGGTAGTGTGGGTAATGGATAGGTGCTTTGGTAGTGTGGGTAATGGATGGGTGCTTTGGTAGTGTGGGTAATGGATAGGTGCTTTGGTAGTGTGGGTAATGGATAGGTGCTTTGGTAGTGTGGGTAATGGATGGGTGCTTTGGTAGTGTGGGTAATGGAGAGGTGCTTTGGTAGTGTGGGTAATGGAGAAGTGCTTTGGTAGTGTGGGTAATGGAGAGGTGCTTTGGTAGTGTGGGTAATGGAGAGGTGCTTTGGTAGTGTGGGTAATGGAGAGGTGCTTTGGTAGTGTGGGTAATGGAGAGGTGCTTTGGTAGTGTGGGTAATGGATAGGTGCTTTGGTAGTGTGGGTAATGGATGGGTGCTTTGGTAGTGTGGGTAATGGATAGGTGCTTTGGTAGTGTGGGTAATGGATAGGTGCTTTGGTAGTGTGGGTAATGGATAGGTACTTTGGTTGTGTGGATAATGGAGAGGTGCTTTGGTAGTGTGGGTAATGGAGAGGTGCTTTGGTAGTGTGGGTAATGGATAGGTACTTTGGTAATGTGGGTAATTGATAGGTACTTTGGTAGTGTGGGTAATGGATAGGTACTTTGGTAATGTGGGTAATGGATAGGTGCTTTGGTAGTGTGGGTAATGGATAGGTACTTTGGTAATGTGGGTAATGGATAGGTACTTTGGTAATGTGGGTAATGGATAGGTGCTTTTGTACTGTGGGTAATGGATAGGTACTTTGGTAATGTGGGTAATGGATAGGTGCTTTGGTAGTGTGGGTAATGGATAGGTACTTTGGTAATGTGGGTAATGGATAGGTGCTTTTGTAGTGTGGGTAATGGGTAGGTACTTTGGTAATGTGGGTAATGGATGTGTGCTTCGGTAGTGCAGGTAATGTGTTCGGTAGTGGAGGTAATGGGCTTAGGGGGGTCATGTATTTTTTGGTAGTGGGGGTAATGGTAGATTTAAGAACTGGTTTTATTGTTGTTTTCCGCCGTAGGAAAGCACAGTAACAATTGGTCATTCAAGACTTTAAATGTATATTGTTAGTATCACTGAAACACACTGTTACTGTGTCCATGTATTGTTTGTAACGGCTTGATAAAGTTCTTGGAGAGCGAAACGTTGCCAAAGTAAAATATCACGTTAGTTGCACCTGTGTCCTTTTACCTAGCACTGGTTACTATCTTGACCGCAGTCATAGTACATAAATCACAATAGCAACGCTAGCCAAACTATTTGCAGTCTCGTGTCCTCGTGTTAATTTTACGTCATTTGCAAACAAGGGTTCATTAGTCTCTCCTGACGTGTGATTCTGATGCACTAGTAACAGTAGCTGTCCTAACTGACCCCTGTAGTACCCTACTTGTTAAACTTTTCGTCTCTGACAATGACTGCCTCTTCCTATCAGGTTCTATTTGATGAACTTAGTTTACGTAGTATCCCTTCCTTCTTTGAACTCAGATGAGGTTAGTTATGTCAGTATTTATGAAGATGGTAAGTAAGACAGGTGCAACAGTTAGGAATCTTTATTCTGAAACGTTTCGCCTACACAGTAGGCTTCTTCAGTCGAGTACAGAGGAAGCATCAGAAACAGTGGAGATGTAAAGACGATGTAATCAGTTTTGAGGTGGTGAGTCCCTCAGGATGGTGCAGAATTCTTCTCCATCCTGAGGGACTGACCACCTCAAAACTAAGTCTTCAAGAGTGATAGACTGATTACATCGTCCTTACATCTCCACTGCTTCTGCTGCCTCTGTATTTGACTGAAAAGCAAACTGTGTGAGTGAAACGTTTCGGAATAAAGATACCTAACTGTGTCTAATTAATTTGTCGGTATTGTGTACCATTATCATATTTATGGAGATGTTGTCAGAGTTTTAAGTCTTACACAAGAAAAATTTCATTTGCATTGTCTGTGTTTAGTCTGATTAGTGAGTCACTGATCACAGTCTTGTGATTTCAGCGCTTCGCTCATTTCTTTGTCGTCAGTGTAAATTCCATCTTGATATAAGGATGCGATACTGGATGCGGTTCTTGTTTTGGAATTTGTACATGAGAAAAAACATTTTGAGTGTCTTCAAAGATGCTCACTGTTTCTCTGGTGCCTTTAATGATACATTGAGTTTGATCTCATTGTTATCCATTTATCTGCTGTTCTTTACATTATTAAAAAAAGTCTGCAACATTTGACAGCTTATGTGATTCTTCTCCTTCGATTGTAGAGGGAGCGTCTCTCTCTACCTTTCATCTCTTCTTTTTTACTTAATGGCACGTCTCTGGGATATACAACTTATAGTACTAGTGACTTCATTCTCTAGAGCAGTGGTTCCCAAACTGGGGGTAAATTACCCCCTGGGGGTAATTTAACCATTTTTGGGGGGTAATGGAGGGGTGACAGAAAAAAAGTTATGAATTCTGAAAATCAAGAAAACAATGCGGTACCCGGTATGAGGATTATTGTTAACTTTGTCTTAGTATATAAAGTTGTAAATTAAACCTATTATAAGTAAGTAATAAAGTTAAACCAAATAACAATAAACATCAAAAACTAATATACAGTATTAGAAAAGAAGAAATATATAGCTAAGTGTGTGGAAACCCAAAAGTATTTTGACAAGTATGCTTCAGGACAAAAGTCACTCAGTAGCCCAGATCGACCTGTCCAGTACGCGTCACTCACTTCCTGAGGCTGCCTCTATTTCACACTGTCAGTTTAACTGTGAGCATCAGCCGAGGTAGACATAAGCTGGTATGTATGTGTACTGCCCTGTGCAGTATATAGTTAGTATTTACCCACTGTTACTGTGAATTTGTAGCTATTATTAATTTTATATATAATGTATGTGTGGTTCTTACGTTTTCAGTGGTTTTGCTAGGATTAGCAGAGTATGCGAGGCTGTATACGTTCACGTTTAGTCATATATATCAATAATAACAACATTTTGTGAAATGGGTAACATGCTTTATGTGGCATGTTAAATTGGGTAACAAGCTGAAAAAGTTTGGGAACCACTGATCTAGAGAGAGATTTGTTCAATCCACGTTACTTACTCTATTTTCCCAGTGTATGTTAAGTCACGATTTATTTGGTCCCGATTTTTGTATTTATCGTTGAAGTTGAACTTGTTGAATATATCTATCGTTGAAGTTGAACTTGAAGACACACTCTTGAGTTTCGGTGTCGTGCAGCTGAAGTCGCGTGAGAGTCTGATCTTTAGTCAGGTTGAGGCACAGGTAAGCTTCGTCTCCCATACTCTTATATTCCCTTAACAGATCCTCATTGTGTGTGAAGATAAGTTGAAAGGTACGTATATAAATGACTCAGAGAACCGACAAGTTGATAAATTAGACACATGTGCAACACTTGACACATGTGCAACACTTCACATATGTGCAACACTTGACACATGTGCAACACTTGGGTATCTTTATTGTGCAAACTTTTCCACAATAAACACTTGTGTTTATTTAAGGTTATTTAAGCTCATTTCAGAAAAAAAATGGATAAATAGGAACTTGGTTAAATAGGAATTTTGCAGCAAGTACCTTGGTTAAATAGGGAGTTTGTAACAAGTTTATGCCTGGCCTTCTTTGTCACAAATACACTGCAAAGTTTGATGCATAAGTTGAACAAATACACTTCAGCTTCTCAAAAAGTTGAATACATTTCAGCTTTTCATTCACTTTATCAGATACACTGGAACATTGCAAGCACTTGAACAAATACACTGGAACATTGCAAGCACTTGAACAAATACACTGGAACATTGCAAGCACTTGAACAAATACACTGGAACATTGCAAGCACTTGAACAAATACACTGGAACATTGCAAGCACTTGAACAAATACACTGGAACATTGCAAGCACTTGAACAAATACACTGGAACATTGCATAGACTTTATCAGATACACTGGAACATTGCAAACACTTTAACAAATACACTGGAACATTGCAAACACTTTAACAAATACACTGGAACATTGCAAACACTTTAACAAATACACTGGAACATTGCAAACACTTTAACAAATACACTGGAACATTGCAAACACTTTAACAAATACACTGGAACATTGCATAGACTTTAACAAATACACTGGAACATTGCATAGACTTTAACAAATACACTGGAACATTGCAAGCACTTGAACAAATACACTGGAACATTGCAAACACTTTAACAAATACACTGGAACATTGCAAACACTTTAAATACACTGGAACATTGCATAGACTTTAACAAATACACTGGAACATTGCAAACACTTTAACAAATACACTGGAACATTGCAAACACTTTAACAAATACACTGGAACATTGCAAACACTTTAACAAATAAACTGTAACATTGCAAACACTTTAACAAATACACTGGAACATTGCAAACACTTTAAATACACTGGAACATTGCATAGACTTTAACAAATACACTGGAACATTGCAAACACTTTAACAAATACACTGGAACATTGCAAACACTTTAAATACACTGGAACATTGCATAGACTTTAACAAATACACTGGAACATTGCATAGACTTTAACAAATACACTGGAATATTGCATAGCCTTTAACAAATACACTGGAACATTGCATAGACTTTAACAAATACACTGGAACATTGCAAGCACATGAACAAATACACTGGAACATTGCAAACACTTTAACAAATACACTGGAACATTGCAAACACTTTAACAAATACACTGGAACATTGCAAACACTTTAAATACACTGGAACATTGCATAGACTTTAACAAATACACTGGAACATTGCATAGACTTTAACAAATACACTGGAATATTGCATAGCCTTTAACAAATACACTGGAACATTGCATAGACTTTAACAAATACACTGGAACATTGCAAACACTTTAACAAATACACTGGAACATTGCAAACACTTTAACAAATACACTGGAACATTGCATAGACTTTAACAAATACACTGGAACATTGCAAGCACTTGAACAAATACACTGGAACATTGCAAACACTTTAACAAATACACTGGAACATTGCAAACACTTTAACAAATACACTGGAACATTGCATAGACTTTAACAAATACACTGGAACATTGCATAGACTTTATCAGATACACTGGAACATTGCAAACACTTTAACAAATACACTGGAACATTGCATAGACTTTAACAAATACACTGGAACATTGCATAGACTTTAACAAATACACTGGAGCATTGCATAGACTTTAACAAATACACTGGAACATTGCATAGACTTGATCAAGTACACTGGAACATTGCAAACACTTTAACAAATACACTGGAACATTGCATAGACTTTAACAAATACACTGGAACATTGCAAACACTTCAACAAATACACTGGAACATTGCAAGCACTTGAACAAATACTCTTGTTAGATAAATATACTAGAAAATACTAAAGCATAGTATTAAATGCAGGACAGAAAAATTTGCCTACAAATGGCAGCTACCTTTAATAGGCCTATAGGCTTTATATATATAATCATTAACAGAACTGCGGCCTGGCCAGGACTCGATCCTGTGTTCCCATGCCCAACCCTGTGTGGACTGGCCAAAGTACGCATCACTCTCCATTGGACCACCATCCTTAAACACCGGGTGCCCAGCAGTACTGAGCGTGTTAACCCTGATGCTCAGTACTGCTGGGCGCCCGGTGTATAAGAATGGTGGTCCAGTGGACAGTGATGCGTAGTTTGGTCAGTCCACACAGGGCTGGGCATGGGAACGCAGTGAGGATGGTTGAAGTGGTATTACCACTGTTGTGGTAAGAGTGGTTGATTACAGTAACGACATTGGTAGCAGCTACAATAACTACCGCGGTATAAGTTACGATAGCAGCGGCGACAAGACGGATAAGCAGCGGCGGTAGCTGCTACGGTGTCAGGAGGTCAACTCTGGAGGAATGTCTGGCTATCATGTTGGATAGCGGTAACTCTGTGTGTGTGTGTGTGTGTGTGTGTGTGTGTGTGTGTGTGTGTGTGTGTGTGTGTGTGTGTGTGTGATGGGGGGGTAGGAACAGGTAAAGATGCAGTTAGCATGCACCAGCTGCCTGTCCGTGTACACTCCAGCTGGTTCACGCTCTCATTACGCACGCCATCTGCTTGGTCAGCAAGCAGGCTGCCTGGCAGGCCGGCCAGCAGGCAGGTAAGAGTAGGGAGACGAGGCAGGTGGAAAGATTGACTAGGGTTATGGAGTTTAGGAGAAAGGAAGGTCAACTCCAGAATGGAGGGAGGAACAGCGTCCAGCTCACTATTCTTCACAGAAAACTCTGCTCAGAAAACTCTGCTCAGAAAACTCTGCTCAGAAAACTCTGCTCAGAAAAAATGCTCAGAAACTCGACTCGGAAATTCCTCTTAAAAAAATATATCGAACGAATTCAGAATAAAAATGCCACAGTGATTAGAGGTAAGTGGAGCTGTTTGTCCAACCAAACAACGGCACTTAAGTCTGCATGTCAGTCTGTGCAGGACCAGACGTAAGTCACTCTCAACCAGCACCACCAGCCCCCCACCCCAGATGTTCCTTGACCGGAAGTGAGAGATGGGAAGGTGGGCGTGTCTTTCTAAGGAGTGATATTTGTTTCTCATGTAGCTTGTTGAAGCCACTTCTGTTGAGGAAGGTGTCTTAATGTATGTGTACTCACCTGTATGTGGTTACAGGGGTCGAGTCACGTGTGTGTGTGTGTGTGTGTGTGTGTGTGTATCTGTGTCGTAAGTATCTTCACAATAGGATTCAGGAAAAGTTTTATAGACATATCAGGATCCAGCCTGACCTCCAACATCTGCTGGATCAGGCCGGCCTAGCCTGGAACTAGGCCTCGGGAGTGATGACTCCCTACAACGACTTAAGGTAAACTCAAAGCAAAGTACACTTACCTAGCTTACATAAGTCAGATTTCTTTCCATATGTAAGTAACATACGTACTTATGAGTAGATTGTTGATTTGATTACGAAAACATTAACTTCTCAACTTAGGTTATTTAGGTAAAGTTTCGTTGGTTACATAGTTTCTGAGTATTGTTTTGGGGACTATGTATTAACGAGCCTGGCCTATGGCCGGGCTCTGGGAGTAGAAAAACTCTGGGAACTCGCCAAAGGTATATCATAGGTAAAGATCAGTGAGAGGATGACATGATTATTTTTCCAGATGTAAGGAACTCCCGTACTTATAACCTGTGATATACCTTTGATGAGTTCCCAGAGTTTTTCTACTCCCGGAGCCCGGCCATAGGCCAGGCTCGTCTGGTGCTTGCCTCTTGCTTGGCTGTTGCTGCTGGTGGTCCGCTGACCCACATATCCATCACAGCCTGATTGACGAGGCAAGCAACAGACAAGCCTGGTCGAGGGCCGGGTTGCGGAGGTAGCAAAACTCGCGAAACCCTTCACGGATATATCAAAAGTAATAGCATACTGATACCGAGAAATTGTGGGAAAGAAACACCTGTGTTCAGTCCAGGACATCTGCTTACAGGTGTCCGGAAATATTCACAAATGTCTTCAACAGTCATCTCATCTCATCTTTATCTCATGTCATCTCATTTTCACAGCCATGGCCGAACTCTGGGAGTACCCGAACTCTCGGAACTCATCAAGGTATATCAGAGATCTCCAAGAGGCATTCTGTCACACTGTCTAGACATCTTTTATGTTTTTAGTGCTACCTGGGAAGTGACCGCTGATCCTTATGAGAGGTAGAGCGCCTCTGCTCTGAGCAGAGCTTAGTCGCCTCTGCTCTGAGCTTAGAGTAGTCGGCTGTGTAAGCCAGAGAGTTTTATGATAAGTAAATAGATGGAAAAAATACACAGTTGTAGCATAATGCAATCGTTTATTGACAACGTTTCGCCCACACAGTGGGCTTTATTAGTTCACAAATAAGTCTGTTTGTGACTTAATAAAGCCCACTGTAGAGGCGAAACCTTGTCAATAAACGTTTGTCTATTTTTCCATCGTGTTGGTATTTTATACCATATACAGTGGAACCCCGGTGTTTGAACTTAATTGGTTCCTAGGTGGTGTTCGAAAGGCGAAAAGTTCGATGTGGGAAGCCAGTATTAGCCAGGCTTTAATTATCAGCTTCACACACTGGAGGATGTTGAACTGACTCTTCCAGAAGTATCTGAGAGTCAGGTCAGTGTCAGAGGTCGTTTCAAAGCACTTTTGAAACAGGGTTTTCATGTAGTTTTTTACAACTGAATTTTAAATAAATCAGCACATTCGGACTCCAGAAAAAAAATTCAAAGACCTGGTCAGTTTTTTTCTGAACAGAATTGTTCGGACTCCTGTTCGAGGTTTGATGTTTGGTACACTCGAACACCGGGGTTCCACGTATTGTTTGGACTCCAGTTTGTTCGAGGCTTGAGGTTTGGTACGTTCGAAAACCGGGGTTCCACATATTGTTTGGACTCCAGTTTGTTCGAGGCTTGAGGTTTGGTACGTTCGAAAACCGGGGTTCCACGTATTGTTTGGACTCGTTTGTTCGAGGCTTGAGGTTTGGTACGTTCGAACACCGGGGTTCCAAGTAGGTAGATAGATGAAGTAGACATGACATAACAAGGGGCCACGTACACTCCCATGTTCGCTTGTGCCAAGGGAATGACTTTGTCTTCCGTTTTAATTAAAGAACTAATTGAGCAGTCACCAGGCAATCACCAAGACGGTGTAGAATGTAGATAAAGATTCCTGGTGCTTGTAGCTGTCCTGGTGCAGCGCCACGACCGATGTTTCACATATTTTTTTGTAAAATCATATGAAAGTCCATTATTTTGCAGTCAGAATGTATTTAATGTCTGATTTATTGTACACCTCGTATGTTTTTTTTTATATAAATGTGAAACAAAAATGAGAAAAATGTGATAATAAATTAACATTTTAAGTAGGAACACTGCAGCAGGCTTACTGGCCCAGAACACTGCAGCAGGCTTACTGGCCCATACAAGGCAACTCCTCCTCAAACCCACTAACGAAAATATTTGTGCAACCCATTCGTCTCATGACTGACTGAAGGATACCTGAAAGGAGGTTCTAAAATGCGCAGGATATGGGTTCGAAGCCACCCGTTCCTTGGTTTGTTTTGCAATCTCGTTTTTACGATTCCGTGAGTCATACCTGAAAAATGTTTTCGGGGGTCAACGCCCCCTCGGGCCGGTCCATGACCAGGCCGCCTGGTGGATCAAGGCCTGATCAACCAGGCTGTTACTGTGGCCGCACGTAGTCCAGCGTACGAACCACATCCCGGCTGATCAGGTACTGACTTGAGGAACTTACTTAGTTCCCTCTTGAAGACAACAACCAGAGGTTTGTTGGTAATTTCCCCTTATGCACGGAGGGGGTGGGGTGCTGAAAAGTCGGGGCCCTCTGACACTAAACGAGTTCGCTCTTTTTGTACTCGTCGCGTCATTGCTTTTTAGTGGAGGTATTTTGGATCGTCTGCCAAGTCTTCTGTTGTTATTGTGTTCAGATTTGGAGCCAGTCCCTCCAGTATGTTCCAGGTGTGTGTTATGAAGTATCTTTCTCGCCTACGTTCCAGAGAATACAGTTGAAAAGATTTCAGTCATTCTCTTCAGTTGTATTCCTTGGAATGTAGGCGAGAAAGGTACATCATAATTTACATCTATACAGTCCTGGATGGACTGGTCCCAACCCTGAATACTAAAGTCAAGCCTTGTGAAAGTAAGAGCCTTGGTAAACGGTGCAAATTACTTCCAGTGAAAAAGGGGCGCGACGAGTACACTGAGAGAGAACTCAGTGTCAAGATGTCCCCAACACTTTAATGCCCTTCCTCCGCACGGGAGGTGGGGATAGCAGTGTTGGTGGTGACCCAGGTAGTGACAGCAGTGTGGGTGGTGACACAGGTGGTGACTCAGGTGGTGACAGCAGTGTGGGTACTGACAGAGGTTTGGGTCAAGCGTGGAGAGTGACAGTGGAGAGTTATCGGGACACAGGGATTCAGTGGTGAGGATAACGGCAGGATTACCAGGATTTAATCTGATTACTTCACCATCCAGCAAATGTTGAACCCCACGCCAGCCACGGAAGAGGAGAAAGAGGAATAGGAGAAGGAAGAGGAAGGGAAGTGAGAGGAACGATGGAAAGAGAGGGTGAATAAGTAATGCGATTGGAAACAGAATGGAAAAGAGGATGAGAGAGAGAATGAGAGACTTTAATATGCTTCTAGATAGGACTGCAACTTTAGTCTTCAAATTAGCTCTATTTTTTTTTGTTTCCCCTAACCTCTTGTAGTTCCTGGGGGTCATCGCCCCCGCGGCCGGGTCCCAGACCAGCTCTGGTTGTTGTTGTACCAACAACAACCAGAGATAGTCTGGTTGTTGTTAGTACAGTTAAAACCAGTGTTATTATTCTCGTCGCTGTTACTTCCTAAGAACATAAGAAAGGAGGAACACTGCAGGAGTTCTACTGGCCTGTAATAGGCAGGTCTTCCTCAAACCCAAAAAATATTTGCAAAGTTACACAAGGATTTGGAGTCATTAACATTAATAGCACATTCTGGTCAACATTAAGAATAATATAAAGAATTTCATCTGTCCCTTCCAGAAGTCTTTCTCTGTCCTCTTCAGTGTCTTCTCTTGCTGCTATTACTGCCTTATCTCACTTATCCTACTTCACCCTTCCTCTTTCCCTTCTCCATTTACCCTCTTTCTCCCATCTCCGCATCAAGTCATCCTTCTCCTCATCCCTATCTCTCTCTCTTTCCCTTTCAGATTCCACCACCTCCTCCTCCCCTTTCTATACACTTTGTTTTATCATAACTCCGGGTGTGTTGTCTGGTTACTGTGGCCTCAAGGATTTTGTGACTAGTTGCCCACTAGGCCTGGTTGACCAGGCCAGCACTAGATACGCCTGGTTGACCACGCCAGCACTAGACAAGCCTGGTCCAGGGCCGAGCTGCGGGAGTAAAAAAAAAAAAACTCGACTCATCAAAGACATATTTTAGGTAAGGTGTTAGTTTCACCAGTGTATCGGCTTCTTCAGTTTCTCTACCCCGGGTTTACCTCGTATTCATCATGTGGACGGTAGTGGCTAGTTTATTGTACACACCTTGTATATCATGTGGACGGTAGTGGCTAGTTTATTGTACACACCTTGTATATCATGTGGACGGTAGAGGCTAGTTTATTGTACACACCTTGTATATCATGTGGACGGTAGTGGCTAGTTTATTGTACACACCTTGTATATCATGTGGACGGTAGAGGCTAGTTTATTGTACACACCTTGTATATCATGTGTACGGTAGTGGCTAGTTTATTGTGCACACCTTGTATATCATGTGGACGGTAGTGGCTAGTTTATTGAACACACCTTGTATATCATGTGGATGGTAGAGGCTAGTTTATTGTACACACCTTGTAAATCATGTGGACGGTAGCGGCTAGTTTATTGTACACCCACCACTGTGTACCCCTTCAGTATCATCCATAACAACATGAATAGCACTGCTGTTGAAACCGTCCCTCATACGGCACCCTCGAAGTAATCCGCCGTGTTTGTGGACGTTCGTGTAAGAATCCGTCTCAATCCGGGGATCTTTAAGGATTAGATGACTGGGTTGTGTTGTTCCACAAGAGAGGAACACCTTGTGGAAACACAATTGCGAATCATGGTAATAAAGATAGCAATGTTATTTCGTTTATTATGCGAGTTTTTGTGACGCGGATTAGAAATGGTTTCTTCTTGGAATTCTTGAATTTCCTGAATCCTTACTGTGAGATTATGTCAGCGTCTTGAAGATGCTCCATAGCATAGCTGGGAAATCTTCTTAGCATAAATCTTGGGAATCTTATTAAGTTCACGAACAAGACGCAGTGGATCCGACATCCGTCCAGACACACACGTAGAATATAGTAAGTGGATCTCTCTCTCTCTCTCTCTCTCTCTCTCTCTCTCTCTCTCTCTCTCTCTCTCTCGTTACACATTGGTTTTTACAATGGTATGTTAAGGGTTCCTACCTGTTTACAATCGAAGAGCTGTTACCTACCTCAGCGCTCATTTTAAAGCCTTTTTGTTATGAGACATACAGATAGGGAACAGGATGAAGTTGGAGTCATCTGTGGGCCAGCAATTTCATTTGATCAACTGAGTTTTTTTTTATCGATGTCATTATGCTGTATGAACATGTTCTAGACTCGTGTCATCTTAGGAATAAATGATCTCAAGGTGTTCTGGGGAAGGGTACCAGTAAGAGGGTAGTTGCTGCTTGCTGCCCATCTTGCTGTGTAGAAGCTCACTTCTCGCTATCCTTGGAGTGGAGCCAAGTGTGGTACTTTGATAATATTGCCTTTGTACATAACAGTAAGGACTTCCATATCGTCCGGTGTTCAAGGCTCTGCTGAAATGACAGATCTATCCAGGCCGGGTCCAGGCGAGAGATGAGTCATCTTGCTCTGTTTCTTATTTTGTCAAGAAGTCGTACTTGTGCCTTATACAGAATCTTGCAACCCCTACTCTTTAGCAAATGCGAGATAAGTCTAAGTGCTGAAAGCTTCCTAGCCACTTTGTTTGCAAGATTTACAACGTTGTTCTTTATGGTCAGTTTGGAGTCACATTTTACCCCAAGGATATCAGCTTCATATCCGGGTACCAACACTCTCCCATTCATTCTTACCACTGCTCTAGCATTACCATCATGGTGCCTAAAGACCATCATCATTTGTTTTCTGAGGAGCAATTTTGACTTGCCGTCGTTTTCCCCAGACTGATATAGCTGTAAGTTGGTGACTGATGTAACTTAGAGCAGCTAGCAATTCCTCTCATGGATAAGTAAATGTCAGAGATGAGATGAAGGTCATTGAAGTAGACATTCCATAACAATGGCCCAAGCACACTGCCCTTTGGAACACTTACACCAATAGTGTGCCTTGTTGACTATCCCGTTGAAAACTATACTACGCTTGGAGATCTACTGAGGAGGCATAGTACAGAGCCGGCGACTCCTAGTGCCTGCAACTTTGCCAAGAGTGCCTGGCGCCATACTCGGTCGAAAGCACCAGGAATGTCCAGTGCTACTACACAGCTGATCTTGGATTCATCCAGTGACTGGTGCCACATAGTAGAGATGTTTAACAGCAAATCAGCATCAGTGACCTTTTCTGAAGCATTATTAATGGTCACAAAGAAGCGAGCTGTAGTCAATGAACTCTGTTATCTGCCGTGAGATTGTCTCAGGAATCTCTCCACTGGTCTGTAGTTATTAATTTCTGCTATGCTCTTCTTTCCACAGAGAAGGTCATTTAGACTGTGCTAGGCAGTGCTAATAGACGTGTGTTAGAGGTGCTGCTAGCTGATCTGCACATCTCAGCAATCTTAGGCTCACCTTATCTGGGCCCACAGCCTTTTCTTGGTCCAAGGATTTAGGGAGAAGATAACCTTTATCCTGCCTTACTGTCATCAAGACAGCTTTGACACAGTTCATGCGACTAGCCAAGGCGGTTCCCTTGCTGCCTCAGGAACTTGCATCTTAGCAATAAAGTGGTTAAGAATTAAGTGGTGAGTTTTTTCCTGACTGCTAGTAGAGATGGTTCCATCCTGTCGATTTAGAGGTAGAATAACCCTGTCGGTCTTTGACCAAAGACCACCAGGAGTTTGGAGTTCACTCTACATGAGGCAAGCTTCCTTTGTGTGTGTGTGTGTGTGTGTGTGTGTGTGTGTGTGTGTGTGTGTGTGTGTGTCAGCCTCTCATCTAGAAATGACCTACTTTTGGACTTCATTTGTTAACAGGGTTGCCTGTGCAGGTTCCTGTTATAGGTAGTGGGATGCCTCTTATACCTTCTCCAAGCCTTGTACTTAGCAGTATCAGCCTCTCTACAACGAAAGCCAAACTACGACTGGTCTGTCTGTCTGTCTGTCTGTCTGTCTGTCTCTCTCTCTCTCTCTCTCTCTCTCTCTCTCTCTCTCTCTCTCTCTCTCTCTCTCTCTCTCTCTCTCTCTCTCTCTCTCACACACACACCACAAAAACTTAATAGCTGTACAACTAAGCACTAAGCAACACTTCCGGAGGACTGAATATGATCATGGCTCTTCCAAGGGTCCCAGGACCACTTATCAGCAGCTACAAGGGTCCCAGGACCACTTAGCAGCTACAAGGGTTCCAGGACCACTTATCAGCAGCTACAAGGGTCCCAGGACCACTTATCAGCAGCTACAAGGGTCCCAGGACCATTTATCAGCAGCTACAAGGGTCCCAGGACCACTTATCAGCAGCTACAAGGGTCCCAGGTATAGGTCTACTACCATCAGCTACATAGGTTCCAGGACCACTTTTCACAGCTACATGGGTCGCAGGACCACTTCACACACGGAGTCCGAGGACCACCTCACATAAGGGGTCCCAGGACCAATTTACACAAGGGGTCTCAGGACCACCTCACACACGGGATCCCAGAATCACCTCACACACGGGGTCCCAGGACCACTTCGCACACGGGGTCTCAGGACCACCTCTCACACGGGGTCCCCGGACCACCATACACACGGGGTCCCAGGACCACCTCACACACGGGGTTCCAGGACCACCTCACACACGGGGTTCCAGGACCACCTCACACACGGGGTCCCATGACCACCTCACACACGGGGTCCTAGGACCACCTCACACGGGGTCCCAGGACCACCTCACACACGGGGTCCCCGGACCACCTCACACACGGGGCCCCAAGACCACCTCACACACGGGGTCCCCGGACCACCCCACACACGGGGTCCCAGGACCACCTCACACACGGGGTCCCATGACCACCTCGCACACGGGGTCCCAGGACCACCTCACGGGGTCCCAGGGCCACCTCACACACGGGGTCCCAGGATCACCTCACACATGGGGTCCCAGGACACCTAACACGGGGTCCCAGGACCACCTCACACACGGGGTCCCAGGACCACCTCACACACGGGGTCCCAGGACCACCTCTTCTGCTTACAGTATCATCTGTGTAACCTGAGAGGTTGTCTGAGTGTTCTTGATCTGGCAACACTGATGATGGTGCTCAGCTGAGACCAAGGTCTCTCTCTCTCTCTCTCTCTCTCTCTCTCTCTCTCTCTCTCTCTCTCTCTCTCTCTCTCTCTCAGCGCAGTACCCTCCCGAGATCTGTTTAGATAGCTGAGATAGCTGTAGATAAACACCATCTTGACCGTAAGGTGACTTATCTATCTCCCGTGTTTACACTCCCAGCCTCAGGTAGGTCAGCATCTCTGGTCAGGTCAGAGGGCAGCGCACGTCAGGTCACCTGTCCTCACTGCGGGATACCTCTTCCCACTGATAACCCCCACTGTCAGGTATAGATCAACTGCTACTACCCAGGTATTGGTCTACTACCACTACCCAGGTACGGCTCAACTACCCAGGTACGGCTCTACTACCCAGGTACGGCTCTACTACCCAGGCACGGCTCTACTACCCACGTACGGCTCTACCCAGGTACGGCTCAACTACCCAGGTACGGCTCTACTACCCAGGTACGGCTCTACCCAGGTACGGCTCTACTACCCAGGTACGGCTCTACTACCCAGGTACGGCTCAACTACTGCCAGGTACGGCTCAAGTACTGCCAGGTACGGCTCAATTACTACCCAGGTACGGCTCAACTACCCAGGTACGGCTCTACTACCCAGGTACGGCTCTACCCAGGGCCGGCTCTACAACCCAGGTTCGGCTCAACTACCCAGGTACGGCTCTACTACCCAGGTACGGCTCAACTACTACCCAGGTACGGCTCAACTACCCAGGTACGGCTCAACTGCTACCAGGTACGGCTCAACTACCCAGGTACGGCTCTACTACCCGGGTAAGGCTCGACTACTACCCAGGTACGGCTCTAGCCAGGTACGGCTCAACTACCCAGGTACGGCTCGACTACCCAGGTACGGCTCTACTACCCAGGTACGGCTCAACTACCCAGGTACGGCTCAACTACCCAGGTACGGCTCTACTACCCAGGTACGGCTCTACTACCCAAGTACGGCTCAACTACCCAGGTACGGCTCTACTACCCAGGTACGGCTCGACTACTACCCAGGTACGGCTCAACTACTACCCAGGTACGGCTCAACTACCCTGGTACGGCTCAACTACCCAGGTACGGCTCAACTACCCAGGTACGGCTCTACTACCCAGGTACGGCTCTACTACCCAAGTACGGCTCAACTACCCAGGTACGGCTCTACCCAGGTACGGCTCGACTACTAGGTACGGCTCAACTGCTACCCAGGTACGGCTCCTACCCAGGTACGGCTCTACTACTACCCAGGTACGGCTCAACTACTTCCCAGGTACGGCTCAACTACCCAGGTACGGCTCTACCGAGGTACGGCTCAACTACTACCCAGGTACGGCTCAACTACTACCCAGGTACGGCTCAACTACCCTGGTACGGCTCAACTACCCAGGTACGGCTCAACTACCCAGGTACGGCTCTACTACCCAGGTACGGCTCAACTACCTAGGTACGGCTCAACTACCCAGGTACGGCTCGACTACCCAGGTACGGCTCAACTACCCAGGTACGGCTCAACTACTACCCAGGTACGGCTCTACTACCCAGGTACGGCTCAACTGCTACCCAGGTACGGCTCTACTACCCAGGTACGGCTCTACTACTACCCAGGTACGGCTCAACTACTTCCCAGGTACGGCTCAACTACCCAGGTACGGCTCTACCGAGGTACGGCTCAACTACTACCCAGGTACGGCTCAACTACTACCCAGGTACGGCTCTACTACCCAGGTACGGCTCAACTACTACCCAGGTACGGCTCAACTGCTACCCAGGTACGGCTCTACTACCCAGGTCCGGCTCTACTACCCAGGTCCGGCTCAACTACTACCCAGGTACGGCTCAACTGCTACCCAGGTACGGCTCTACTACCCAGGTACGGCTCTACTACCCAGGTACGGCTCAATTACTACCCAGGTACGGCTCAACTACTACCCAGGTACGGCTCAACTACTACCCAGGTACGGCTCAACTACTACCCAGGTACGGCTCAACTACTACCCAGGTACGGCTCTACTACCCAGATACGGCCCTACTACCCAGGTACGGCTCAACTACTACCCAGGTACGGCTCAACTACTACCCAGGTACGGCTCAACTACCCAGGTACGGCTCAACTGCTACCAGGTACGGCTCAACTACCCAGGTACGGCTCTACTACCCAGGTAAGGGCTCGACTACTACCCAGGTACGGCTCTAGCCAGGTACGGCTCTACTACCCAGGTACGGCTCGACTACCCAGGTACGGCTCTACTACCCAGGTACGGCTCAACTACCCACGTACGGCTCAACTACCCAGGTACGGCTCTACTACCCAGGTACGGCTCTACTACCCAAGTACGGCTCAACTACCCAGGTACGGCTCTACTACCCAGGTACGGCTCGACTACTACCCAGGTACGGCTCTACCCAGGTACGGCTCGACTACTACCCAGGTACGGCTCAACTACTACCCAGGTACGGCTCAACTACCCTGGTACGGCTCAACTACCCAGGTACGGCTCAACTACCCAGGTACGGCTCTACTACCCAGGTACGGCTCAACTACCTAGGTACGGCTCAACTACCCAGGTACGGCTCGACTACCCAGGTACGGCTCAACTACCCAGGTACGGCTCAACTACTACCCAGGTACGGCTCTACTACCCAGGTACGGCTCAACTGCTACCCAGGTACGGCTCTACTACCCAGGTACGGCTCTACTACTACCCAGGTACGGCTCAACTACTTCCCAGGTACGGCTCAACTACCCAGGTACGGCTCTACCGAGGTACGGCTCAACTACTACCCAGGTACGGCTCAACTACTACCCAGGTACGGCTCTACTACCCAGGTACGGCTCAACTACTACCCAGGTACGGCTCAACTGCTACCCAGGTACGGCTCTACTACCCAGGTCCGGCTCTACTACCCAGGTACGGCTCAACTACTACCCAGGTACGGCTCAACTGCTACCCAGGTACGGCTCTACTACCCAGGTACGGCTCTACTACCCAGGTACGGCTCGACTACTACCCAGGTACGGCTCAACTACTACCCAGGTACGGCTCAACTACTACCCAGGTACGGCTCAACTACTACCCAGGTACGGCTCAACTACTACCCAGGTACGGCTCTACTACCCAGATACGGCTCTACTACCCAGGTACGGCTCAACTACTACCCAGGTACGGCTCAACTACTACCCAGGTACGGCTCAACTACCCAGGTACGGCTCAACTGCTACCAGGTACGGCTCAACTACCCAGGTACGGCTCTACTACCCAGGTAAGGCTCGACTACTACCCAGGTACGGCTCTAGCCAGGTACGGCTCAACTACCCAGGTACGGCTCGACTACCCAGGTACGGCTTTACTACCCCGGTACGGCACAACTACCCAGGTACGGCTCAACTACCCAGGTACGGCTCAACTACCCAGGTACGGCTCTACTACCCAGGTACGGCTCTACTACCCAAGTACGGCTCAACTACCCAGGTACGGCTCTACTACCCAGGTACGGCTCGACTACTACCCAGGTACGGCTCTACCCAGGTACGGCTCTACCCAGGTACGGCTCGACTACTACCCAGGTACGGCTCAACTACTACCCAGGTACGGCTCAACTACCCTGGTACGGCTCAACTACCCAGGTACGGCTCAACTACCCAGGTACGGCTCTACTACCCAGGTACGGCTCAACTACCTAGGTACGGCTCTACCCAGGTACGGCTCGACTACTACCCAGGTACGGCTCAACTACCCAGGTACGGCTCAACTACTACCCAGGTACGGCTCTACTACCCAGGTACGGCTCAACTGCTACCCAGGTACGGCTCTACTACCCAGGTACGGCTCTACTACTACCCAGGTACGGCTCAACTACTTCCCAGGTACGGCTCAACTACCCAGGTACTACCGAGGTACGGCTCAACTACTACCCAGGTACGGCTCAACTACTACCCAGGTACGGCTACCCAGGTACCTCTACTACCCAGGTCCGGCTCTACTACCCAGGTACGGCTCAACTACCCAGGTACGGCTCAACTACTACCCAGGTACG
The DNA here is from genome assembly GCF_038502225.1 of Cherax quadricarinatus. NCBI lineage: Eukaryota > Metazoa > Arthropoda > Malacostraca > Decapoda > Parastacidae > Cherax > Cherax quadricarinatus. Next base: position 49,648,288 of record NC_091298.1, read on the forward strand.
GCTCTACCCAGGTACGGCTCAACTACCCAGGTACGGCTCAACTACTACCCAGGTACGGTTCAACTACTACCCAGGTACGGCTCAACTACTACCCAGGTACGGCTCAACTACTACCCAGGTACGGCTCAACTACTACCCAGGTACGGCTCAACTACTACCCAGGTACGGCTCAACTACTACCCAGGTACGGCTCAACTACTACCCAGGTACGGCTCAACTACTACCCACCACCACCACACGTGTCTTGCGTAATATAAGAGACTTGTTTACTTACGCAAGATGTTTTGGGGGTGATAATGCGTATTACGCACGCTTGTCTTGGCTTGATACGCTTACCATTTACTTAGCAACCCTACACTCTCTTCTGGCACTGTTACATGCACTCATGAGTGCACTTGGCACTCATGCTTATTGTTATTTGCTCTGAGACCTGGCACTCTCCGTTTGTTTTTTGTGGGATGTGACAGTTTTGTGGTAGTGTGGGACTGTTAGTTTTGTGGTGGTGTGGGACTGTTAGTTTTGTGGTGGTGTAGGACTGTTAGTTTTGTGGTGGTGTGGGACTGTTAGTTTTGTGGGGTGTGGGACTGTTAGTTTTGTGGTAGTGTGGGACTGTTAGTTTTGTGGGGTGTGGGACTGTTAGTTTTGTGGTAGTGTGGGACTGTTAGTTTTGTGGGGTGTGGGACTGTTAGTTTTGTGGTAGTGTGGGACTGTTAGTTTTGTGGTAGTGTGGGACTGTTAGTTTTGTGGTGGTGTGGGACTGTTAGTTTTGTGGTGGTGTGGGACTGTTAGTTTTGTGGTGGTGTGGGACTGTTAGTTTTGTGGTGGTGTGGGACTGTTAGTTTTGTGGTGGTGTGGGACTGTTAGTTTTGTGGTGGTGTGGGACTGTTAGTTTTGTGGTAGTGTGGGACTGTTAGTTTTGTGGTGGTGTGGGACTGTTAGTTTTGTGGTGTGTGGGACTGTTAGTTTTGTGGTAGTGTGGGACTGTTAGTTTTGTGGTGGTGTGGGACTGTTAGTTTTGTGGTAGTGTGGGACTGTTAGTTTTGTGGTAGTGTGGGATTGTTAGTTTTGTGATAGTGTGGGACTGTTAGTTTTGTGGTGGTGTGGGACTGTTAGTTTTGTGGTGGTGTGGGACTGTTAGTTTTGTGGTGGTGTGGGACTTTTAGTTTTGTGGTGGTGTAGGACTGTTAGTTTTGTGGTGGTGTGGGACTGTTAGTTTTGTGGTGGTGTGGGACTGTTAGTTTTGTGGTAGTGTGGGACTGTTAGTTTTGTGGTGGTGTGGGACTGTTAGTTTTGTGGTAGTGTGGGACTGTTAGTTTTGTGGTAGTGTGGGATTGTTAGTTTTGTGATAGTGTGGGACTGTTAGGTGGTGGTGTGGGACTGTTAGTTTTGTGGTGGTGTGGGACTGTTAGTTTTGTGGTAGTGTGGGACTGTTAGTTTTGTGGTAGTGTGGGACTGTTAGTTTTGTGGGGTGTGGGACTGTTAGTTTTGTGGTAGTGTGGGACTGTTAGTTTTGTGGGGTGTGGGACTGTTAGTTTTGTGGTAGTGTGGGACTGTTAGTTTTGTGGTAGTGTGGGACTGTTAGTTTTGTGGTGGTGTGGGACTGTTAGTTTTGTGGTAGTGTGGGACTGTTAGTTTTGTGGTAGTGTGGGACTGTTAGTTTTGTGGTGGTGTGGGACTGTTAGTTTTGTGGTAGTGTGGGACTGTTAGTTTTGTGGTAGTGTGGGACTGTTAGTTTTGTGGTGGTGTGGGACTGTTAGTTTTGTGGTAGTGTGGGACTGTTAGTTTTGTGGTAGTGTGGGACTGTTAGTTTTGTGGTAGTGTGGGACTGTTAGTTTTGTGGTGGTGTGGGACTGTTAGTTTTGTGGTAGTGTGGGACTGTTAGTTTTGTGGTGGTGTGGGACTGTTAGTTTTGTGGTGGTGTGGGACTGTTAGTTTTGTGGTAGTGTGGGACTGTTAGTTTTGTGGTAGTGTGGGACTGTTAGTTTTGTGGTGGTGTGGGACTGTTAGTTTTGTGGTAGTGTGGGACTGTTAGTTTTGTGGTAGTGTGGGACTGTTAGTTTTGTGGTAGTGTGGGACTGTTAGTTTTGTGGTAGTGTGGGACTGTTAGTTTTGTGGTAGTGTGGGACTGTTAGTTTTGTGGTAGTGTGGGACTGTTAGTTTTGTGGTGGTGTGGGACTGTTAGTTTTGTGGTAGTGTGGGACTGTTAGTTTTGTGGTAGTGTGGGACTGTTAGTTTTGTGGTAGTGTGGGACTGTTAGTTTTGTGGTGGTGTGGGACTGTTAGTTTTGTGGTGGTGTGGGACTGTTAGTTTTGTGGTGGTGTGGGACTGTTAGTTTTGTGGTAGTGTGGGACTGTTAGTTTTGTGGTGGTGTGGGACTGTTAGTTTTGTGGTGGTGTGGGACTGTTAGTTTTGTGGTGGTGTGGGACTGTTAGTTTTGTGGTAGTGTGGGACTGTTAGTTTTGTGGTAGTGTGGGACTGTTAGTTTTGTGGTGGTGTGGGGCTGTTAGTTTTGTGGTGGTGTGGGTTAGTTTTGTGGTAGTGTGGGACTGTTAGTTTTGTGGTGGTGTGGGACTGTTAGTTTTGTGGTGGTGTGGGACTGTGTGGGACTGTTAGTTTTGTGGTAGTGTGGGACTGTTAGTTTTGTGGTAGTGTGGGACTGTTAGTTTTGTGGTGGTGTGGGACTGTTAGTTTTGTGGTACTGTGTGGGACTGTTAGTTTTGTGGTGGTGTGGGACTGTTAGTTTTGTGGTGGTGTGGGACTGTTAGTTTTGTGGTGGTGTGGGACTGTTAGTTTTGTGGTGTGTGGGACTGTTAGTTTTGTGGTGGTGTTGGACTGTTAGTTTTGTGGTGTGTGTGGGACTGTTAGTTTTGTGGTGGTGTGGGACTGTTAGTTTTGTGGTGGTGTGGGACTGTTAGTTTTTTGTGGTGGTGTGGGACTGTTAGTTTTGTGGTGGTGTGGGACTGTTAGTTTTGTGGTCGTGTGGGACTGTTAGTTTTGTGGTGGTGTGGGAGTGTTAGTTTTGTGGTAGTGTGTGGGTGGTGGTGTGGGACTGTTAGTTTTGTGGTAGTGTGTGTTAGTTTTGTGGTGGTGTGGGGCTGTTAGTTTTGTGGTGGTGTGGGACTGTTAGTTTTGTGGTGGTGTGGGACTGTTAGTTTTGTGGTGGTGTGGGACTGTTAGTTTTGTGGTAGTGTGGGACTGTTAGTTTTGTGGTAGTGTGGGACTGTTAGTTTTGTGGTGGTGTGGGACTGTTAGTTTTGTGGTGGTGTGGGACTGTTAGTTTTGTGGTGGTGTGGGACTGTTAGTTTTGTGGTGGTGTGGGACTGTTAGTTTTGTGGTGGTGTGGGACTGTTAGTTTTGTGGTAGTGTGGGACTGTTAGTTTTGTGGTGGTGTGGGACTGTTAGTTTTGTGGTGGTGTGGGACTGTTAGTTTTGTGGTGGTGTGGGACTGTTAGTTTTGTGGTAGTGTGGGACTGTTAGTTTTGTGGTAGTGTGGGACTGTTAGTTTTGTGGTGGTGTGGGACTGTTTGTTTTGTGGTAGTGAGGGACTGTTATTATTGTGGTGACTGTTAGTTTTGTGGTAGTGTGGGACTGTTAGTTTTGTGGTGGTGTGGGACTGTTAGTTTTGTGGTAGTGTGGGACTGTTAGTTTTGTGGTAGTGTGGGACTGTTAGTTTTGTGGTGGTGTGGGACTGTTAGTTTTGTGGTGGTGTGGGACTGTTAGTTTTGTGGTGGTGTGGGACTGTTAGTTTTGTGGTGGTGTGGGACTGTTAGTTTTATGGTAGTGTGGGACTGTTAGTTTTGTGGTAGTGTGGGACTGTTAGTTTTGTGGTGGTGTGGGACTGTTAGTTTTGTGGTGGTGTGGGACTGTTAGTTTTGTGGTAGTGTGGGACTGTTAGTTTTGTGGTAGTGTGGGACTGTTAGTTTTGTGGTAGTGTGGGACTGTTAGTTTTGTGGTGGTGTGGGACTGTTAGTTTTGTGGTAGTGTGGGACTGTTAGTTTTGTGGTAGTGTGGGACTGTTAGTTTTGTGGTAGTGTGGGACTGTTAGTTTTGTGGTAGTGTGGGACTGTTAGTTTTGTGGTGGTGTGGGACTGTTAGTTTTGTGGTAGTGTGGGACTGTTAGTTTTGTGGTAGTGTGGGACTGTTAGTTTTGTGGTAGTGTGGGACTGTTAGTTTTGTGGTGGTGTGGGACTGTTAGTTTTGTGGTGGTGTGGGACTGTTAGTTTTGTGGTGGTGTGGGACTGTTAGTTTTGTGGTGGTGTGGGACTGTTAGTTTTGTGGTAGTGTGGGACTGTTAGTTTTGTGGTGGTGTGGGACTGTTAGTTTTGTGGTGGTGTGGGACTGTTAGTTTTGTGGTAGTGTGGGACTGTTAGTTTTGTGGTAGTGTGGGACTGTTAGTTTTGTGGTGGTGTGGGACTGTTAGTTTTGTGGTGGTGTGGGACTGTTAGTTTTGTGGTGGTGTGGGACTGTTAGTTTTGTGGTAGTGTGGGACTGTTAGTTTTGTGGTGGTGTGGGACTGTTAGTTTGTGGTGGTGTGGGACTGTTAGTTTTGTGGTTGTGTGTGACTGTTAGTTTTGTGGTGGTGTGTGACTGTTAGTTTTGTGGTGGTGTGGGACTGTTAGTTTTGTGGGGTTTGGGACTGTTAGTTTTGTGGTTGTGTGTGACTGTTAGTTTTGTGGGGTGTGGGACTGTTAGTTTTGTGGTGGTGTGGGACTGTTAGTTTTGTGGTGGTGTGGGACTGTTAGTTTTGTGGTGGTGTGGGACTGTTAGTTTTGTGGTTGTGTGGGACTGTTAGTTTTGTGGTGGTGTGGGACTGTTAGTTTTGTGGTAGTGTGGGACTGTTATTTTTGTGGTAGTGTGGGACTGTTAGTTTTGTTGTGGTGTGGGACTGTTAGTTTAGTGGTAGTGTGGGACTGTTAGTTTTGTGGTAGTGTGGGACTGTTAGTTTTGTGGTAGTGTGGGACTGTTAGTTTTGTGGTGGTGTGGGACTGTTAGTTTTGTGGTAGTGTGGGACTGTTAGTTTTGTGGTAGTGTGGGACTGTTAATTTTGTGGTGGTGTGGGACTGTTAGTTTTGTGGTGGTGTGGGACTGTTAGTTTTGTGGTGGTGTGGGACTGTTAATTTTGTGGTGGTGTGGGACTGTTAGTTTTGTGGGGTGTGGGACTGTTAGTTTTGTGGTGGTGTGGGACTGTTAGTTTTGTGGTGGTGTGGGACTGTTAGTTTTATGGTGGTGTGTGACTGTTAGTTTTGTGGTGGTGTGGGACTGTTAGTTTTGTGGGGTGTGGGACTGTTAGTTTTGTGGTGTGTGGGACTGTTAGTTTTGTGGGGTGTGGGACTGTTAGTGTTGTGGTGGTGTGGGACTGTTAGTTTTGTGGTGGTGTGGGACTGTTAGTAATGTGGTGGTGTGGGACTGTTAGTTTTGTGGTGGTGTGGGACTGTTAGTTTTGTGGTTGTGTGTGACTGTTAGTTTTGTGGTGGTGTGCGACTGTTAGTTTTGTGGTGTGTGGGACTGTTAGTTTTGTGGTGGTGTTGGACTGTTAGTTTTGTGGTGGTGTGGGACTGTTAGTTTTGTGGTGGTGTGGGACTGCTAGTTTTGGGGTGTGTGGGACTGTTAGTTTTGTGGTGGTGTTGGACTGTTAGTTTTGTGGTGGTGTGGGACTGCTAGTTTTGTGGTGTGTGGGACTGTTAGTTTTGTGGTGGTGTGGGACTGTTAGTTTTGTGGTGGTGTGGGACTGTTAGTTTTGTGGTGGTGTGGGACTGTTAGTTTTGTGGTGTGTGGGACTGTTAGTTTTGTGGTGGTGTGGGACTTAGTTTTGTGGTGTGTGGGACTGTTAGTTTTGTGGTGGTGTTGGACTGTTAGTTTTGTGGTGGTGTGGGACTGTTAGTTTTGTGGTGGTGTGGGACTGTTAGTTTTGTGGTGGTGTGGGACTGTTAGTTTTGTGGTGGTGTGGGACTGTTAGTTTTGTGGTGGTGTGGGACTGTTAGTTTTGTGGTGGTGTGGGACTGTTAGTTTTGTGGTGGTGTGGGACTGTTAGTTTTGTGGTGGTGTGGGACTGTTAGTTTTGTGGTGGTGTTGGACTGTTAGTTTTGTTGTGGTGTGGGACTGCTAGTTTTGTGGTGTGTGGGACTGTTAGTTTTGTGGTCGTGTGGGACTGTTAGTTTTGTGGTGGTGTGGGACTGTTAGTTTTGTGGTGTGTGGGACTGTTAGTTTTGTGGTGGTGTGGAACTGTTAGTTTTGTGGTGTGTGGGACTGTTAGTTTTGTGGTGGTGTGGGACTGTTAGTTTTGTGGTGTGTGGGACTGTTAGTTTTGTGGTGGTGTTGGACTGTTAGTTTTGTGGTGGTGTGGGACTGTTAGTTTTGTGGTGGTGTGGGACTGTTAGTTTTGTGGTGGTGTGGGACTGTTAGTTTTGTGGTGGTGTGGGACTGTTAGTTTTGTGGTGGTGTGGGACTGTTAGTTTTGTGGTGGTGTGGGACTGTTAGTTTTGTGGTGGTGTTGGACTGTTAGTTTTGTGGTGGTGTGGGACTGCTAGTTTTGTGGTAGTGTGGGACTGTTAATTTTGTGCGCTGATGGTTCCTGGTCATACCTCTTCTTGTAACTGTGTATGTTATTTGTTTCCACCAACTCCATCTCTTTGCAATCCTGAAACTGTAGTATTTCCCAACATCTCTGTGGCTCGCCTGTGTTACCTGCCTACCCCGGCTCCATGCCCAGCTCCAGGGCCAGCTCCATGCCCAGCTCCAGGGCCAGCTCCATGCCCAGCTCCATTGCCAGGCTGCGCGAGTAGCAAAACCCTCGAAACCCGTCAAAGGTATAGGTACTGCTTGTCTTTCTTTTTGTTGTTAACACTTTAGGGGTAACCTTTCAGATGTGTTGTAAACCTGTATTCAACCTAAGCTAACCTAACCTAACCTAACCTAACCTAACCTAACCTTACCTTACCTTACCTTACCTTACCTTACCTTACTTTAGCTGACCTGACTTTACCTTACCTTACCTTACCTTACCTTACCTTACCTTACCTTACCTTACCTTTCCTTACTTTACCCGACCTGACTTTACCTTACCTTACCTTACCTAACTCTTTTCTTGACCTCTATTAATATCAATGTCTTGGTGTGTAAGGATAATTTCTCTTTTGATGTGATGATAAATTCCTCTCTTCTTCCCAGGAGATTTTTTAGTCTTTTGTTTATTCATTTGGTATAAGTTTTGTTTGGTTTAATATCTGTGGGGAATGTGTGTTCCTTGGGCAGCTTGCACAATACAGAAATTTCTTAGGAATATTTATTTTGGAAACGTTTCGCCAGCCAGTGGCTTTTTCAGTCCAGTACAGAGAAACTGTGGAAGAAGAGGAATTTGAGGGAATCAGTCCTTGATTACTTGACATCAGTTCCAGACTGATCACCTCAAACTCTTCCTCATCCTCCACTATTTCTCTGTGCTGGACTGAAGAAGTCACTGGCTGGGGAAACATTTCCAGAATAAGGATACATAGCGACTCCCTACCTTCTCTTCTAGCTTATCTAAGTATGGAATAATTTAAATCCTTTATCGCAACGTCCAGCAGGCAGATCCTGACGTAAACTGTTTCTGTTATTACAATAATATCGACGTTTTTTACCCACATATTTAATCTTAACTCATCATGTTTCTAGCACTACACATATTGGTCTTATATATCCTAAAAGTTTTTCTTCTGTATCCTTTCCAGATTTATCTTTGCCTTTTCAATATTTAAGGCAGTGTTTCACAAATAGTTTATTTTAAATTGCTTCATATTATCTATTTTCTTACTCCCTTTTGATGACTGTTACTGCTAAAATTCTTAACATCCATTCTTTTTCTATTCACACCCACATACTAATTTATTTATTAGTTTCAAGCCCACACAACTAGTCAACATAGCTAACATTCTTTCTTTAGTCATATTCACATACTTATTTTTTTTTATTTTTAAGCCCACGCGACTGACCTAGCTAGTGCTGTTACTCCTGCCCTAGATAAATGCACCTCATCCCTGGTAGCCACATGAGCTCTGCCATAACAGACCCCCCATCCCCCGATTATCGACGAATTATACTGGAATATTCTTGCTGAACCTGTCTCTAGTTAGCAGTTAATACCAATTTCCCTAGTCAATCATAACTTTCCAACACAGTACACAGATGAAAATAAATGGTATAAAATACCGAAACGATGAAAATATAAACACTTAAGCAGTATAATGTGATCCTTTATTGACAACTTTTTGCCCACTGCATGGGCGAAAAGTTGTCAATAAAGGATCACATTATACTGCTTAACTGTTTATATTTCCACAGTACACAGATAACCCACACGTAAGAGAAAGAAACTTGTAATGATGTTTTGGTCCGACTCGGACCATTAACTGATGAAGTGAAAACAGAAGTTTTCAGGAAGTTGGGCAGCTTCCTTCTAGGCTGTGTGTGAGCTGCTAGCACAAGCAAACTGATTCACAAGGTGGTCAATAGGGAAGCCTGACCTCTGGCCGGTCTGCAGGAAAAGATACCTCCAAACCAGTCACAGGTAAAGCCAGTAAGCCTCCTATTATAAACAGTTTGTTATTATCTGCTCTGTCGAAACCTCCGAGTATCTTGTGTGCCATTGTCATATCTCCCCTGGATCTTCTCTCTTCCAAGGTTCTCAGATAACTTTTAAGCCTTTCTTCATAGTTCAGCTGTCGTCTTGCTGTAGGAACCAGCATAGATTTAAATCTCTGTGTTTTCTTCAGTCTCTGAACGTACTTTGTGTAGACGCCATGGAGGTGCTTCGTATTTTAACATAAGCCTTAGGCCTGGCATGTCGTGTACAGTGTGCTGAAGCATTCCACACTGACGTTTCTCAAACCTGTTCTAAAATGTACTAGATAAGCATGAGCTGCCTGTGTTGTGGGGTATGAGCAGTCTCTCTCTCTCTCTCCCTCTCTTTCTCTGTCTCTCTCTCTCTCTCTCTCCCTCTCTCTCTTTCTCTTTTTTTTTTTTTTTTTTTTTTTTTTTTTTTTTACACAGGGTTTGACAAGGTTAAGGATCCCTAGCTTTATTGACAGCTATTTACAGGTTAAGGATTCCTAACTTTATTGGCAAGCTAAGAGCTGTTACCTACATCAGCTCATTTGAAAGCATTTTTGTTATGAGACATACAAGTAGGGAACAGGATGAAGTTGGAGCCATCTGTGGGCCAGCATTTTCATTTGATCAACTGACGTTATCTCGTTGACATCATTATGCTGTACGAATGTGTTCCATACTCGAGTCATCCTGGGTATGTATGATCTCAGATGGAGTGATGTTCTGGAGAAGGGTACAGCCAGAGTGAAGTTGCTGCTTTCTGCCCGTCTTGTGGCATAAAAGCTTGTTTCACGCTGTCCTCGAAGTGGATCCAAGTGTGGTATTTTGACAATATTGGCCTTGTACATAACAGTAAGGCCACCCACATCCCTCCTATGTTGAAGGCTCTGCTGAAATGACAGATCTATCCAGGATGGGTCCAGGCGAGAGATGAGACGTCTTGCTCTGTTCTCTACTCTGTCAAGCAGTCGCAGATGAGAGGGGGGGCAGGCAAACCAAGAAAGTGGAGCATACTCAAGGTGTGAGCGTACTTGTGCCTCGTACAGGATCTTGCAACCCCTACTGTCAAGCAGATGCGAGATACGGCGAAGTGCTGTAAGCTTCCTGGCTGCCTTGTTTGCAAGATTTACAACATGGTTCTTCATGGTTAGTTTGGAGTCAAATTTCACCCCAAGGATATCAACTTCTTCTCCAGGTGCCAACATCGTCCCATTCATCCTTACTACTGCGCCAGCATTACCATCATGGTGCCTAGAGATGAACATCATTTGCGTTTTTTCAGGTGCAAATGTTACTTGCCATCTATTTCCCCAAGCTGATATAGCTCTCAGCTGGTGATTGATGTAGCTTAGAGCAGCTGGCATTTCTTCTCTTGGATAAGTGAATGTCAGTGTACAGTCGTCTGCATATGCATGTGATTCTGGGATGAGATGAAGAAGGTCGTTGAAGTAGACATTCCATAACAGTGGACCCAGCACACTTCCTTGTGGAACGCTTGCCCCAATAGGATGCCTTGCTGATTCCGTTCCATTGAGGACTACACTTAGAGATCTACCATGAAGGTAATCACTGAGGAGACATAGCGTAGAGCCTGCAATTCCCAGTGCTTGAAGTTTTGCTAAGAGGCCCTGGTGCCACACCCGGTCGAAAGCGCCAGCAATGTCCAGTGCTACCACACAGCTGACTTTGGATTCATCCAGTGACTGGTGCCACTTAGTGGAGAGGTTTAACAACAGATCAGCAGCAGAGTAACCTTTCCTGAAGCCATATTGACGATCACAAAGTAGTGAGTGGTAGTCAAAAAAATCTGTCATTTGTCTTGAGATTATTGTCTCAAGGATCTTACCAGTGATTGACAGGAGTGACACTGGTCTGTAGTTGCTGATTTCTGCTCTGCTCTTCTTTTTGTGAACAGGGACTACATTTGCCTCTTTCCATGGAGAGGGCCATTTACACTGTACTAGGCAGTGCTGAAAGATGCGAGTTAGAGGTGCTGCTAGCTGGTCTGCACATCTTCTCAACAATCTTGGGCTCAACTTGTCTGGGCCCACAGCCTTTTCTTGGTCAAGTGATTTAAGAAGGAAATGCACCTCCTCCTGCCTTATTGTCACCACTGACAGTTTTGACACAGTTCTTGCAGCTAGCCAAGGAGGGTCCCTTGCTGGATCAGGAACTTGCATTTTGGTAGCAAAGTGTTCAGCAAAGAGGTCCGCCTTCTCTTGACTACTAGTAGAGGTGGTCCCATCCTGTCGATTTAGAGGTGGAATAAGTTCATCAGGCAGATAACCTTGTCTGTCCTTGACCAGGGACCACCAGGTTTTGGAGCCTACCCTACCTGATGCTAACTTTCTTTTAGTGTCCACCTCCCATTTAGTAATGGCCCACTTTTGAACATCACCCATATGCCTACAGGCTTGCATGTGCAAGTTCCTGTTATAGGTGGTAGGATGTCTCTTATACCTTCGCCATGCTTTGTACTTAGCAGTAGCAGCCTCTCTACAACGAAAGCCAAACCAAGGCTGATCTCTCTCTCTCTCTCTCTCTCTCTCTCTTTCTCTGTCTCTCTCTCTGTCTCTCTCTCTCTCTCTCTCTCTCTCTCTCTCTCTCTCTCTCTCTCTCTCTCTCTCTCTCTCCCTCCCTCCCTCCCTCCCTCTCCCTCCACCACTCCCACCTCCCCACTCCCCCTCCCCTCCCCCCTCTGATAGTTATTGCCTCATATAATAAATAAATTTTTCCGGTGATATTGTTGACATGTGACGTTATGAAAACCTGGTGCGTTCACATGTATACCAGGGTGCGTTCACATGTATACCAGGGTGCGTTCACATGTATACCAGGGTGCGTTCACATGTATACCAGGGTGCGTTCACATGTATACCAGGGTGCGTTCACATGTATACCAGGGTGCGTTCACATGTGTACCAGGGTGCGTTCACATGTATACCAGGGTGCGTTCACATGTGTACCAGGGTGCGTTCACATGTATACCAGGGTGCGTTCACATGTGTACCAGGGTGCGTTCACATGTATACCAGGGTGCGTTCACATGTATACCAGGGTGCGTTCACATGTATACCAGGGTGCGTTCACATGTATACCAGGGTGCGTTCACATGTATACCAGGGTGCGTTCACATGTATACCAGGGTGCGTTCACATGTGTACCAGGGTGCGTTCACATGTATACCAGGGTGCGTTCACATGTATACCAGGGTGCGTTCACATGTATACCAGGGTGCGTTCACATGTATACCAGGGTGCGTTCACATGTATACCAGGGTGCGTTCACATGTATACCAGGGTGCGTTCACATGTATACCAGGGTGCGTTCACATGTATACCAGGGTGCGTTCACATGTATACCAGGGTGCGTTCACATGTATACCAGGGTGCGTTCACATGTATACCAGGGTACGTTCACATGTATACCAGGGTGCGTTCACATGTATACCAGGGTGCGTTCACATGTATACCAGGGTGCGTTCACATGTATACCAGGGTGCATTCACATGTATACCAGGGTGCGTTCACATGTATACCATTATTGGGACTTTATTCCCTTCCAAAGACCAATCTTGGGACTTCCCTTCCAAAGACCAATCTTGGGACTTCCCTTCCAAAGACCAATCTTGGGACTTCCCTTCCAAAGACCAATCTTGGGACTTCCCTTCCAAAGACCAATCTTGGGACTTCCCTTCCAAAGACCAATCTTGAGACTTCCGTCCCAAAGACCGATCTTGGGACTTTCCTTCCAAAGACCAATCTTAGGACTTCCCTTCCAAAGACCAATCTTAGGACTTCCCTTCCAAAGACCAATCTTGGGACTTCCCTTCCAAAGACCAATCTTGGGACTTCCCTTCCAAAGACCAATCTTGGGACTTCCCTTCCAAAGACCAATCTTGAGACTTCCCTTCCAAAGACCAATCTTAGGACTTCCCTTCCAAAGACCAATCTTAGGACTTCCCTTCCAAAGACCAATCTTAGGACTTCCCTTCCAAAGACTGATCTTGGGACTTTTCTTGCAAAGACCGATCTTGGGACTTCCCTTCCAAAGACCAATCTTGGGACTTCCCTTCCAAAGACCAATCTTGGGACTTCCCTTCCAAAGACCAATCTTAGGACTTCCCTTCCAAAGACCAATCTTAGGACTTCCCTTCCAAAGACTGATCTTGGGACTTTTCTTCCAAAGACCGATCTTGGGACTTCCAAAGACCGATCTTGGGATTTCCCTTCCAAAGACCGATCTTGGGACTTCCCTTCCAAAGACCGATCTTGGGACTTCCCTTCCAAAGACCAATCTTGGGACTTCCCTTCCAAAGACCAATCTTGGGACTTCCCTTCCAAAGACTGATCTTGGGACTTTTCTTCCAAAGACCGATCTTGGGACTTTTCTTCCAAAGACCGATCTTGGGATTTCCCTTCCAAAGACCAATCTTAGGACTTCCCTTCCAAAGACCAATCTTGGGACTTCGGGTGAATGTCAGCAACCACAAGTTGCTTCAAGGTTGCTCCAGCTGTTCGTCAACTCCTTCCTCTGACGGCCTCCCTGGATTTGATGAAGCCACAAATATAGTGTAACGCCATCCTTTATCAACAACGTTTCGCCCCACAGTGGGCTTTGACAAGTCACAGATCTGTCTTGGCAAAGCTCACTGTGTGAACGAAACGTTGTCAGTAAACGCTCGCATTACGCTGCGTTTGTGAGTATTCATCGTGTCGGTAATTAGTATTTCCCTCGACCGTCGGATATTGCCTCCATTGCTGTATATGGTGAGCGAAACGTGCCCAGTATGAGTAGTGAGGCGAGGCAATGTCCTCAGTGTCTTAACTCATTACTACTATTGTTGATTAAGACGCATGTGCAACAGCTGAGTAATTTTATATATGAAACGTTTCCCCTACACGGTAGGCTTCTTCAGTCAAATACAGAGTGAGAAGAAGTAGTGAAGTAAAGATGGAGAAAAATTATTTGAGGTGGTCAGTCCCTCAGCTCAAGGTTGATGGACTGATTACATCATCTTTACTTAACTACTACTACTCCCTCTGTATTAGACTGAAGAAGCCTACCGTGTAGGCGAAACGTTTCATCAATAAAATTACTCAGCTGTTGCAAATGTGTCTTAATCTTCAACTTGTCAGTATTTTATACCATTTTCACTGAGGAAATGGTATGCAGGAGGCCTACTGGTCCTAGACAGATTCTCAAAACTAACCATTCCCACCCACCCGCTTGTCCAACATTTTCCCAAAACCCACCCAAGAATTCGCTTCAATGCTTCAGGTACTAATCAGACCCAGTTCTTCTCATAAAGCTACCCAAGGTTTTAGCTTCTAGCACCTTTACCCAGGATATATCCTCGCCAGTGATGGAAATATAAACACATATGCAGTATAATGTGATCCTTTATTGGCAACGTTTCGCCCACTTGAAAAAGCCCACTGTGTGGGCGAAACGTTGTCAATAAAGGATCACATTATACTGCATATGTGTTTATATTTCCATTGTGTCGGTATTTTATACCATTTATTTCCCTCGCCAGTGATATAACAGAGAGGGACGCGTCCTCTGCAGGTGGAGATGACTGATAACAGAGCTTCTCCAAGGAAAAATGACTTTGTGAAGCGTGAAATGAAGTTTACTCAGAGAAATGGAGATCATCAAGCTCAAACTGCGTCATATAGAGTCCAGGGAAGACAGAGGGTACGGAGATAAATGATGGGTGAAAATCCCAAATACTTCTCGTATTCAAAATTCAGCGCAGAAACCACATCCTGTGAGAGACCTGGATTTACTGGAGACCGAACATTAATTGATGACAATAAGGTAATTAAATGCTGTAGTCCAGCGGTTCTCAACCTTCCTACATAAGTCTGCCACATTTGATGGTCAAATGTGTGATGAGATGCAGTGTTGTAGATGAATGGTTCAGAGAACCGACACGTTGATAAATTAGACACATGTGCAACTCTTGGGTATCTTTATTGAGGAAACGTTTCGCCACACAGTGGCTTCATCACCTACATACAAGTGGATTCATGATTTCATGTGAGGGCTGCATCTATTTCCTGGGCCACATGTGGCCAGCGGGCCGCAGGCTGGGGACCCCTACAGTACGACTTTGTGCTCAGTGAACTACTCAGTGTACAGATTCCCGAGTTTTTCGTAACATTGAGACATAACACAGCTGCCATCTCCACAGTTTCTGATGTACTCCTCTGCACGGTTGACTCTGAAGAACCCATCGACAGTATGACCGTACATTCTGCCCCAGGTCTAGACATTCTCGACTTTATATTCGTCAGAAATTGCAAGAATCCACTATCTCGAGATTTTTAGTATTCTGTTAAGAAGCCGCCTGGACTGTCAGTAAAAACCACACGTATTGCCCTACCACGTATAGATGACAGTAAAGCAATTGCAAAACATTAAATAACACTAAATTCACATATTAAAATCTTTGAAAGGGTCCTAAGAAGCAAGACTACCAGTCACATGGAATCACAGTTGCACAAGCCAGGGTAGCATGGGTTTAGATCAGGTCGCTCCTGCCTCTCAGAATTGCTGGACCATCACTTCATCATCCTGGATGCACTGGAAGAAAAGCTAAATGCTGATGCAGTATAACCTGACTAGAACAAATTTCGAAGAGTATGACTGTGATGTGACAGCACACAAGATGCGTGTAAAAGGAATAATTGGAGAAGTGTAGTAGTAAACTGCGAAGTCGGAGGCTACCATAGTCAAAAGCACTGTTCCTCAAGACAGTACTCGCCCCCCACTTTTGTGTCTTATTTTATATCTGGCATAAACAAGGCCATAAATAACAGCTCTGGTGACACCAGAATTCCTTTGAGAGTGTCGTCCGTCGAAGACGCAGCGAATCTCCCAGGGTAAATGCCAGACATCAACATTACCAGACATCAGTAGTTTATGAGTTACGGCACATTAGATGTCTCATTATTCACAGTGAAAAAGCTTTCATTCTTCACATTGATAGGCCTATCATTTATTCATCATTCTGAATGACAAGAAACGTGGAGAAAAAAAATACCCATTGAGTTTTTGTCATTTAAATAAAATATGTTTTTATTTACTCTGTGGAAACAAGTGTCACTCAAGGCTTTCATTCTCTCCGTATATCAACGTTCTCACAGTCTTATTATGAGAATATACTGAATAAATCTATATCCAGTGATTTTTTCTTTACTTTATATCAGTGATGTAGATTTATTTATTTGCTGTGGACAAGTGGAAGATTTTTGAGATGTTATCAGGTGTTTAAAGTTTTGCTTAGAAGATGGTGTTCTGGTCCACGATGGTGTTCTGGTCCACGATGGTGTTCTGGTCCACGATGGTGTTCTGGTCCACGATGGTGTTCTGGCCCACGATGGTGTTCTGGTCCACGATGGTGTTCTGGTCCACGATGGTGTTCTGGTCCACGATGGTGTTCTGGTCCACGATGGTGTTCTGGTCCACGATGGTATTCTGGCCCACGATGGTGTTCTGGTCCACGATGGTGTTCTGGTTCACGATGGTGTTCTGGTCCACGATGGTGTTCTGGTCCACGATGGTGTTCTGGCCCACGATGGTGTTCTGGTCCACGATGGTGTTCTGGTCCACGATGGTGTTCTGGTCCACGATGGTGTTCTGGTCCACGATGGTGTTCTGGTCCACGATGGTGTTCTGGTCCACGATGGTGTTCTGGTCCACGATGGTGTTCTGGTCCACGATGGTGTTCTGGCCCACGATGGTGTTCTGGTCCACGATGGTGTTCTGGCCCACGATGGTGTTTTGGTCTACGATGGTGTTCTGGTCCGCGATGGTGTTCTGGTCCACGATGGTGTTCTGGTCCACGATGGTGTTCTGGTCCACGATGGTGTTCTGGCCCACGATGGTGTTCTGGTCCACGATGGTGTTCTGGTCCACGATGGTGTTCTGGTCCACGATGGTGTTCTGGTCCACGATGGTGTTCTGGTCCACGATGGTGTTCTGGTCCACGATGGTGTTCTGGTCCACGATGGTGTTCTGGCCCACGATGGTGTTCTGGTCCACGATGGTGTTCTGGCCCACGATGGTGTTTTGGTCCACGATGGTGTTCTGGTCCACGATGGTGTTCTGGTCCACGATGGTGTTCTGGTCCACGATGGTGTTCTGGTCCACGATGGTGTTCTGGTCCACGATGGTGTTCTGGCCCACGATGGTGTTCTGGTCCACGATGGTGTTCTGGTCCACGATGGTGTTCTGGTCCACGATGGTGTTCTGGTCCACGATGGTGTTCTGGTCCACGATGGTGTTCTGGTCCACGATGGTGTTCTGGCCCACGATGGTGTTCTGGCCCACGATGGTGTTCTGGTCCACGATGGTGTTCTGGTCCACGATGGTGTTCTGGTCCACGATGGTGTTCTGGGCCACGATGGTATTCTGGCCCACGATGGTGTTCTGGTCCACGATGGTGTTCTGGTCCACGATGGTGTTCTGGTCCACGATGGTGTTCTGGCCCACGATGGTGTTCTGGCCCACGATGGTGTTCTGGCCCACGATGGTGTTCTGGTCCACGATGGTGTTCTGGTCCACGATGGTGTTCTGGCCCACGATGGTGTTCTGGCCCACGATGGTGTTCTGGTCCACGATGGTGTTCTGGCCCACGATGGTGTTCTGGTCCACGATGGTGTTCTGGTCCACGATGGTGTTCTGGCCCACGATGGTGTTCTGGTCCACGATGGTGTTCTGGTCCACGATGGTGTTCTGGCCCACGATGGTGTTCTGGCCCACGATGGTGTTCTGGTCCACGATGGTGTTCTGGTCCACGATGGTGTTCTGGTCCACGATGGTGTTCTGGTCCACGATGGTGTTCTGGTCCACGATGGTGTTCTGGTCCACGATGGTGTTCTGGTCCACGATGGTGTTCTGGTCCACGATGGTGTTCTGGTCCACGATGGTGTTCTGGTCCACGATGGTGTTCTGGTCCACGATGGTGTTCTGGTCCACGATGGTGTTCTAAGATTGAAGATGGAACTTGGTGATTTTCTCAGGTCAGTTTTTGATCAGCTGAACTGTGGTGAATATGTTGAACTGTGTGTGGCCAGCACCAGTAGCATGGTTGATTAGGTCAGCAACAGGGAGGCCTGGTCTTTGACCTCGGGGATTAGCATGACTGGAAATGCTCCAGCTAGGCTGAGTTGACGATGTGGTCCTCCGGTCAGAATATATACCCTCCCTGTAAGGAGGTAGATTGGTTGACAACCATCCAGGGAGGCACAAACCTTCTGCCTAATGTATGGTAGATGGAAATTTGTGGTTTGTAAATGGTCCAAGTCGGATCGAAACGTTGTATTTACTCCTATGTGCGGATTATCTGGGTAACTGTTAGTTTCATTTTGCACTCTGGCAAGATTACTGCTCTCTACTTTCCGTCTCATGAACATGTTAGATGACCGGTAAATCTTACACAGTTCTCCTTACGTTCAGTATACACTGTTTTAGTTGTGTTGCCTGAGTGTCGGCTACTTTATTCTGTACTATCAGCTGATCCTGTGAGCGGTAGCGCAAGAAACAGTATTACAGAGGCTGTAATGCGTTTTTGTCATATTCCTCTGAACATGTTACATTATTAGAAAGAGTGTATCAGTCTGTAGTGGAAGGAAGGCGGGGTAGGGGTCGGCCTAGGAAAGGTTGGAGGGAGGGGGTAAAGGAGGTTTTGTGTGCGAGGGGCTTGGACTTCCAGCAGGCATGCGTGAGCGTGTTTGATAGGAGTGAATGGAGACAAATGGTTTTTAATACTTGACGTGCTGTTGGAGTGTGTGCAAAGTAACATTTATGAAGGGGTTCAGGGAAACCGGCAGGCCGGACTTGAGTCCTGGAGATGGGAGGTACAGTGCCTGCACTCTGAAGGAGGGGTGTTAATGTTACAGTTTAAAAACTGTAGTGTAAAGCACCCTTCTGGCAAGACAGTGATGGAGTGAATGATGATGAAAGTTTTTCTTTTTCGGGCCACCCTGCCTTGGTGGGAATCGGCCAGTGTGTTAATAAATAATAAATTAATAAATAAAATTTTAATAATTACTTCATATGGTTGTTGTACACAGTACAGTGTGGAACACAATCTCAAAAAATATATATTTTCTTACCAGACCTTTGATTTCCTGTGTGCTTCTTAATATGAGCAGTAAGACACTTGTGCAACACTTGGGTATCTTTGTTGTGAAAACGTTGTCGCCAGCCAATGGGTTCCTCAGTCCAGTACAGAGAAGAATGGTTGAAGATGAGAAAGAGTTTGGGGTAATCAGTCCCTCAGCCTGGAGTCGATGTGATCAGTCCATCAATCCTGATAAGTGTCTGATTACCTCAAACTCCTTCTTCAACTATTCTTTTCTGTCTTCGACTGAGGAAGCTACTGGTTGGCGAAACGTTTCCATAATAAAGATACCCGAGTGTTGCACATGCGTCTAATTCATCTAACTGTCGGTTCTCTGAACCATTTACCTGCAGGTTGAAGGCAGCCGAGGTGACTACTGTTGCACATGTATCTTGCTCCTCAACGTGTCGGTATTTTATACAATTTTTAACATGCTTCTTAATAGTTCTTAATCCTGTAATATTTTCATTCCAGGCTAGAAGGTGATTTGGTCTGGGACCGGGCCGCGGGGATGACAATCTCCAGCACCACTAACAGTAACCCTCCCCTACTTAACTTATCAGCAACGCGTGATGTTAGCTGCTCAGGTTAACTATTTCATGGGCGACGCAAGATGCTTGCATTAACCTCTGTATTAATTACAAGTTATAATGAATTACTTTTGTTTACAGGTGTGTGGAGTGAGGCATGAGGAACAAACGCTTGGGCTTCAGTAAGTACTAGTTAGTTTAATGAAGCAGTGATGCAGTGTTAGGGATAAGGGTCATTGAGTTGCAAGGAAGAGTCATTCAGTTGTAAGGAAGCGTGGACGCTCGATCCCCCATCTGCTGGGTTGAGAGACAGTAACACTACTCTGGCAGCAGCAATCGCCACTGTGAGTAGAGAGAGTCCTTAGACTTAAGTCCTTAGATCTTAAAGGTGCAGACATAGCTCCTTTGCATATTGGGACAATGGAGCACTAGCCAAAAAATACCGACCAGTAACACCAACATCCCACATCATAAATCTTCGTACGGGTGATAGGACGTCAAATTACAAATTTTATGGAAAACCAGCACGAATTTAGAGCTGAGAGATCTTGATTGTCACAATGATAGAATTACGAAAGCGTCGGAAGAAATCCAAAACGCAAATGTGATCTATACGGATTTTGCAAAGCATTTTGCAAATGTGACGTTAGGATAATTGCTAACAAAATGAGAGGGAAAGAAGGCAAATGGACGTTAAACTTGCTGACCATATAAAACAGAGTCGTAATAACCACAGCAAAACCCATCATTAGCAAATTAAAAACTCGGTTCCCCAAGGCAGTGTTCTGGCGCCTTTCCCCTCAAGGAAGGTTCCTTGATGTTGGTGAGGGGCTCTTGATTTAGGGAATTGAATCTGTGCTCCAGTTCCCCGAATTAAGCCTGAATGCCTTCCACATCCCCACCCCAGGCGCTGTATAATCCACCGGGTTTAGCGCTTCTCCCTTGATTATAATAATAATAATCTGGCGCCTTCACTGTTTCTTATTCTCACACCAGACATGGATAAAAACACCAGCAACACTTTTGTATCATCATTTGTGGATGATGCTAAAATAAGCACGAAAATCACTCGGAAGAAGACAAGGAAAAGTTTGAAGATACAAGTAAAGTCTTGCAGTGGGAAACATGACGTGTAATGATTGACAAGTTCCCAACTGCTTAGAAATAGAAAGAATGAAGCACACAAAATGGACACTGTACAAAACGCAAGACGATCACCAGGTAGAACAGAAGGAACATATAAAGGACCTGAGAGTAATAATGTCAGCTGATCTTTCTGTCAAAGAATACCATTGAAACGTTTACCTTAGCAAACATTTCAGTGGTCAGGGAAATAATGAGAACTTTCAAAATTAGGGAAATTAGTGGCGATGGTTACACTGTTCAAATCGCTTGTGCTATTTAATTTATGGTATTAGTGTGCTCATGGCTCTGTTTAGGGCGGGAAAGATATCAGAGCTGGAACAGTCAAGGATGAAAAGCAGGGGCGACGTGGGCACAATAAAAGAACATAATATCAATATCCGTGGTCCCAGACTATTCAATAACTTACCAGAAGATATCAGAAACACTGCCAGAAAACTTGTAGAGGTCTTTAAGAGGCAACTCGACAATTTCCTATTCGAAGTGCAACATCAGCCAGGCTGTGGAGGATATGTGGGCCAGCAGGCCGCCAGCAGCAACAGCCTGGGTGACCAGGCAATCACCAGAAGAGCCTGGCCCAAGTCCGGGCTGCGGAAATAGGAAAACTTTCGAAACCCATACAAAGTATAGCAAAGATATCTCTCTCTTTAAATCATTTTTATTGTGTTTCATGTTTCTTAATGTAGCTTCTTCGACTTATGTTTGTGTATCACTATTTCTGTCTCCCTCTTTCTGTCCCATTTATGCTGATCTGTACATTCGTTTCTACCCCCTTTCATTAAATATGTAATCTGTTTTTATCTCATTTGTTCATGCTTTTATAGCTGGTGAGGTCATCGAGAAAATTGTTGTTGTGATCGTTGTTATTCCTGGCCAAGTTGTTATACGTGGCCACACTTCTCTGGCTCTTGACTCACGAAATCGTAATTACACGATTGCAAACAAACCATACCACGGGTTCTAACCCCACCCGTGGTATGGTCTCTCTGACTCTTATGTCAGTTCAGTAATGTTTACCCAGAGGAAGCCCATTGTTAGTGCTGCTGCTATTATTACTACTATTATTTCTACTGCTATTAATATCACCACCATTACTACTATTATAAATACCACTACTACTACTGCTATCAATACCACTATTATTGTCAATATCACTACTACTACTATCACTACCACTATTATTAGTACAGCTGCTACTAATAGCAACGTTTAGTTCTACAAGCACATGTGACTAATACAGACCTAGCTGACTTTGACATATATACATATATAGCAAGTCCCTGGTTATGCAGAACACTTCAGGCAACTTGGGTTAATCTTGCCCCCCAGGATGCGACCCACAACAGTCTGCTAAAACCCAGGTACCTACTTAATACTAAGTGAAAAGGGACAGCAGGTGTAAGGAAACATGCCCAACGTTTCGACCAGTGCTGGGTCGAAACTGTGTTGTGTTGTTTACTCTGTCATGTGTTTACTTTGTCTTGTGTTGTTCACTCTGTACAAAGGTATACAAACTCACAAACTGAGAAAGTCACGTAGTAAACTTCTCTGAAACATTATTATTATAAAGTCTGGTAAACTCAAAAATATATTCGTAACGGGAGACTTCAAATTCCGGTAATTTGACGGGGAATACAATCCTTTACACCTTCCTAGAAGCAGCCTTGGATTGTTTTTCGAAGGAGTCTGTTGACCAAAGGCAAGGGAGTTCAAAACAGGATCCTGCAGGAGAAAGCAAGACTAAGAGACATGGTGGAGTACCAGAGGGAGTATCTCGACCGCGACAGAACATGAGAAGAAAGTCAGAAACTGAAAGAGAGGGTACAAAGACGAAAGGAGGAAAGAAAGGTGAAGATGGACAGGAGAACCCAGTTAAACTGCTTAATGTGTTTTTTCTGAAACTAGTCAACCATGGTGAACAACCTGGTAATCAGGGATATGGTTTTCTGAAACTAGTCAATCATGGTGAACAACCTGGAGATCAGAGATGAGATGAACAACATTGATCATAAACTAGCAACTCGTAGTAACATTAACTGGTACTATGGTCCTAAGTGTAATGCAGTTAGGGACTCTCTGTATTAACTAGGGGTAACTTAACCAGCGCTTATATCAGTACAAACACTAACATCGAAGTGCCAGTACAGACAGGAAGTGCCAGTACAGACAGGAAGTGCCAGCACAAACAGGAAGTGCCAGCACAAACAGGAAGTGCCAGTGTAGACAGGAAGTTAGGTAAGACACATATGCAACAGTTAGGTATCTTTATTTCGAAACGTTTCGCCTACGAAATGAAGATACCTAACTGTTGCATGTGTCTTACCTAACAACCTGTCGGTATTTTATACCATTTTAATGTTCACAGACAGGAAGTGCCAGTACAGACAGGAAATGCCAGTACAGACAAGTGCCAGTACAAACAGTAACAAAGTGCCAGTACAAACAGTAAGGAAGTGCAACTACAGACAGGAAATGCCAGTACAAACATTAACAACGAAATGCCAGTACAAACAGTAAGGAAGTGCCAGTACAGACAGAAAGTGCCAGTACAAACAGTAAGGAAGTGCCAGTATAGACAGGAAATGCCAGTACAAACAGTAAGGAAGTGCCAGTACAGACAGGAAGTGCCAGTGTAGACAGGAAGTTAGGTAAGACACATATGCAACAGTTAGGTATCTTTATTTCGAAACGTTTCGCCTACGAAATGAAGATACCTAACTGTTGCATGTGTCTTACCTAACAACCTGTCGGTATTTTATACCATTTTAATGTTCACAGACAGGAAGTGCCAGTACAGACAGGAAATGCCAGTACAGACAAGTGCCAGTACAAACAGTAACAAAGTGCCAGTACAAACAGTAGGGAAGTGCAACTACAGACAGGAAATGCCAGTACAAACATTAACAACGAAATGCCAGTACAAACACTAAGGAAGTGCCAGTACAGACAGGAAGTGCCAGTACAAACAGTAAGGAAGTGCCAGTACAGACAGGAAGTGCCAGTACAAACAGTAAGGAAGTGCCAGTACAGACAGGAAGTGCCAGTACAAACAGTAAGGAAGTGCCGGTACAGACAGGAAGTGCCAGTACAAACAGTAAGGAAGTGCCAGTACAGACAGGAAGTGCCAGTACAAACAGTAACAAAGAGAAGTGCCATTACGATACTTACCAAAATATTACACAAACTGTCAAAATGTTATACTGAGAGAAACATGAGATTAAAAAACTTAGAGGTAAACAGTAGAGTAAAACTATATATAAAAACTGAGTCATATGCGCATGGTATGAAAAGGTCACATTAAGGACAAGTTCACTTTAACACTGGTCGACAAGTTCACTTTAATACCAGTCGACAAGTTCACTTTAACATTGGTCGACAAGTTCACTTTAACACTGGTCGACAAGTTCACTTTAACATTGGTCGACAAGTTCACTTTAACACTGGTCGACAAGTTCACTTTAACATTGGTCGACAAGTTCACTTTAATACCAGTCGACAAGTTCACTTTAACACTGGTCGACAAGTTCACTTTAACATTGGTCGACAAGTTCACTTTAATACCAGTCGACAAGTTCACTTTAACTCTGGTCGACAAGTTCACTTTAACACTAGTCGACAAGTTATGTACAAGGCCAATATTGTCAAAGTACCACACTTGGATCCACTTCAAGGACAGTGTGAAACAAGCTTTTATGCCACAAGACGGGCAGAAAGCAGCAACTTCACTCTGGCTGTACCCTTCTCCAGAACATCACTCCATCTGAGATCATATATACCCAGGATGACTCGAGTATGGAACACATTCGTACAGCATAATGGTGTCAACGAGATAAAGTCAGTTGATCAAATGAAAATGCTGGCCCACAGATGGCTCCAACTTCATCCTGTTCCCTACTTGTATGTCTCATAACAATAAAAATGCTTTCAAATGATCTGATGTAGGTAACAGCTCTTAGCTTGCCAATAAAGTTAGGAATCCTTAACCTGTAAATAGCTTGTCAATAAAGCTAGGGATCCTTAACCTGTCAAACCCTGTGTAAAAAAAAAAAAAGTTCACTTTAACACTGGTCGACAAGTTCACTTTAGCACTGGTCGACAAGTTCACTTTAGCACTTTAACAATGATCGACAAGTGACAAGGAAAGCTAAACATCCAAGTTTCAAGACTATCCACTACAGAAACAGCTGGTGCAGTATATAGTACAGACGTTAGAACAAGGTCAGAACGTGGGTATGCTCTCACTGGTTAGTCGAAAATCATACAGGGGTGTGAGGTACTCCATATACTAACTTACCATACCACGGGTGGGGTTAGAACCCGCGATCAGAGAGTCACAAAACTCCAGACCGGAGCGTTAGTCACTGGGCCAGCTAGCCCAGCCCTAGTCTGGAGTTTTGTGACTGATCGCGGGTTGTAACCCCACCCGTGGTATGGTTCGTTTGCAGTCGTGTCATTACGATTTCGTGTCGGTCGTGAAGACTTCCTCTGGTTTGACAGTCTTCAGCTTACTGGATCACGGACAAAAAGGCACAATACCGTCACTGGAACGATACACAGATAACCCACACATGGAAGAGAGGAGCTTAGCACGACGTTTCGCTCCGACTTGGACCATTTGTGCGGGTTATTTGTGTATTTATGGGTCAGTAGACAAAATAAGTCAACAGTGTTCAGCTTAATGACTCGTTGAAGACAAAATAAGCCAACAACAGTGTTTAGCTTAATGACTCGTTGAAGACAAAATAAGCCAACAACAGTGTTTAGCTTAATGACTCGTTGAAGACAAAATAAGCCAACAACAGTGTTTAGCTTAATGACTCGTTGAAGACAAAATAAGCCAACAACAGTGTTTAGCTTAATGACTCGTTGAAGACAAAATAAGCCAACAACAGTGTTTAGCTTAATGACTCGTTGAAGACAAAATAAGCCAACAACAGTGTTTAGCTTAATGACTCGTTGAAGACAAAATAAGCCAACAACAGTGTTTAGCTTAATGACTCGTTGAAGACAAAATAAGCCAACAACAGTGTTTAGCTTAATGACTCGTTGAAGACAAAATAAGCCAACAACAGTGTTTAGCTTAATGACTCGTTGAAGACAAAATAAGCCAACAACAGTGTTTAGCTTAATGACTCGTTGAAGACAAAATATGTTTTGTTTTCTTACAAATGTTTCTTTGTTTTTTTTGTGTTTGTTCTGGTATTATTTAAAATGTGTCTTGAACGTGTTTCTTGTGGCACTGTTTATGTCAGTTTCTTTCTGTTTTTTTTTCTTATCCGTTGCTTTGCAACTTTCTCCTTCCTCTCCTGTGTTTTTTTTTTCTTTGTCAGTCACATTGTCTTTTGTTTTTCCTTTATCTCTCTCCCCGTCCATTTCTCTCCCGTTCCCCCCAATCAGGTTCTCTCTCTCTCTCTCTCTCTCTCTTTCTCTCTCTTTCTCTCTCTTGCTCTCCTCCGGGTGGGAGTTGTCTGTATGGGGGGAGGGGAGGGGGGGGTGTTACTTTCCATAAGTAGTTATGAGAGTCTTGAAGGAGCTACACAGACTTATGACTCTTTTTTCTCAAGTATGTTGAGTGTTATTATGTGAAGGAAAGGCGGGGAGGGGGTCTGGGGTGGCTAAGAGGGGGGAGGGAGGTGGGTAGTGCAGTAGCTGGGGGGGGAGGGAGGGGGTTTGTTAGGTGAAGGAGTTTCTGGACCAGGAAATACGTAATGTGCTCACCTAGACGTGTTTGCAGGGGGTTGAGTCATAGCTCCTGGCCTTGCCTCTGTTTTTACCAATCTGTTGTCTTGGTGTTTAACCCTGAGCTCCCGATCACATCTAGTCTTGAAGCTGTGTATAGCGTTTGCCTCCCAGCGGTGTGGAGAGGGAGGCATGGAAAATGTGATTTACCTGTGACCTGTTTCGAGTGTTTTTCCTACTTTTGCGGCCAGGTCTCCCTGTTTGGTTGCCTGGTCAACCAGGTTTTTGCTGGTGGCTCTGATCCACGTATCCATCATAACCTGGTTGATCTAATCCACCGCGGAGATAGTGATCCAGTTTCCTCTTAAAAACTTCTACAATTGTTCCGTACGTAGCACCAGACGAGCCTGGCCCATGGCCGGCTCCGAGAGTAGTAAAACTCTCGAAACTCATCAAAGGTAGGTTCAATCAGGGCAGATTTCAGTAATTCGGGTTGGGGAAGACGGAAGAGCTGAAAGATGGAGGATAAAATTTAGCCAAACTTCTAAATCTAGAGAATGAGAAATGTGAGAGACCTAAGAGTGATAATGTCAGATCATTTCACGTAAGGTTCTCATCTCTATACACTGAGGTATTTTCTGCTGCTCTCCACCCTGCCTTCCTTCTACTCTCACCTTATAGAACAAAAAGGTACAATACCGTGACTGGGACAATACACAAATAACCCGCACATAGAAAGAAGCCTATGACTTGTGAATGGCCCAAGTGCAACCGAAACGTCGTCATAAACGTTTCTCTCTCATATGCGGGTTGTGTCTTCTCACCTTCACTATATACTAAGAGTCCTTCAAAGTAGGCGAAATTGCAGAACTGGTAAATGTTCTGAGAACTTTTACATCTGGTGTAAACTTCCTCAAATATCTAAATTACTGGAAGTGCTTGAAGTCCCTCCAGCTGTACTCCTTAGAACGTAGGCGAGAAAGATACATGATGATATACACCCGGATGATACTGGAGGGATTGCTGCGAAACCTTCACAGCAAAATAATTACATATGAGCACAAAGGCTTAGGGTGCAGGATGCACCGAGAGAGAGCTGGTTAAGTGTAAAGGGACCACGACTCTTCTTCCTTCATGCATATAGAGGATTACCAACAGAGTCCCTAGCTGTCTTCAAGAGGGAACTCGACAAATTTCTCAAATTGGTTCCTGATCAGCCGGGTTTGTGGTGCATGTACTGGACTGTGTGCAACACTAACAGCTAAGTCGGTCAGGCCAGCAACGAAGAGGCCTAGTCTACAGGTACAACATGCATGTGCTCTGTCTTCTGTTGGGTTATACTTGGTTATCTCTCTCTCTCTTTTTTTTTTTTTACACAGGGTTTGACAAGGTTAAGGATCCCTAGCTTTATTGACAGCTATTTACAGCTTAAGGATTCCTAACTTTATTGGCAAGCTAAGAGCTGTTACCTACATCAGCTCATTTGAAAGCATTTTTATTGTTATGAGACATACAAGTAGGGAACAGGATGAAGTTGGAGCCATCTGTGGGCCAGCATTTTCATTTGATCAACTGACTTTATCTCGTTGACATCATTATGCTGTACGAATGTGTTCCATACTCGAGTCATCCTGGGTATATATGATCTCAGATGGAGTGATGTTCTGGAGAAGGGTACAGCCAGAATGAAGTTGCTGATTTCTCCCCGTCTTGTGGCATAAAAGCTTGTTTCACGCTGTCCTGGAAGTGGATCCAAGTGTGGTACTTTGACAATATTGGCCTTGTACATAACAGTAAGGCCACCCACATCCCTCCTGTGTTGAAGGCTCTGCTGAAATGACAGATCTATCCAGGATGGGTCCAGGCGAGAGATGAGACGTCTTGCTCTGTTCTCTACTCTGTCAAGCAGTCGCAGATGAGAGGGGGGGGGGCAGGCAAACCAAGAAAGTGGAGCATACTCAAGATGTGAGCATACTTGTGCCTCGTACAGAATATTGCAACCCCTACTGTCAAGCAGATGTGAGATACGGCGAAGTGCTGTAAACTTCCTGGCTGCCTTGTTTGCAAGATTTACAACATGGTTCTTCATGGTTAGTTTGGAGTCAGATTTCACCCCAAGGATATCAACTTCTTCTCCAGGTGCCAACACCCTCCCGTTCATCCTTACTACTGCACCAGCATTACCATCATGGTGCCTAGAGACCATCATCATTTGCGTTTTCTCAGGTGCAAATGTTATTTGTCATCTATTTCCCCAAGCTGATATAGCTCTTAGCTGGTAATTGATGTAGCTTAGAGCTGACTCACGAAATCGTAATGACACGATTGCAAACAAACCATACCCCGGCCAGGATTGAACCCGCGGTCAGAGAGTCTCAAAACTCCAGACCGTCGCGTTAGCCACTAGACCAGCTAGCCACAATAAGATTCGTCCAACTAGGTATATTTCTACACCATAGGAAGGTTAGCATAGACACCACTGTGGCTAGCTGGTCTAGTGGCTAACGCGACGGTCTGGAGTTTTGAGACTCTCTGACCGCGGGTTCAATCCCGGCCGGGGTATGGTTAGCTTAGAGCAGCTGGCATTTCTTCTCTTGGATAAGTGAATGTCAGTGTACAGTCATCTGCATATGCATGGGATTCTGGGATAAGATGAAGGTCATTGAAGTAGACATTCCATAACAATGGTCCCAGCACGCTTCCCTGTGGAACACTTGCCCCAATAGGATGTCTTGCTGATTCCGTTCCATTGAGAACTACACTTAGAGATCTACCATGAAGGTAATCACTGAGGAGACATAGCGTAGAGCCTGCAATTCCCAGTGCTTGAAGTTTTGCTAAGAGGCCCTGGTGCCACACCCTCCCTCTCTCTCTCTCTCTCTCTCTCTCTCTCTCTCTCTCTCTCTCTCTCTCTCTCTCTCTCTCTCTCTCTCTCTCTCTCTCTCTCTCCCCTCTCTCCTTCCCTCTCTCCCTCCTCCCTGTCTCACTATTTGATATCGTTCAGGTAATATGTCATGTACATATCAGTGCTGTCAGTTTCGTCTCAGCTCTGCTCATAACAAGTTTTGCTGTCAGTTCTGTCTGCAGATTTCCACCTCTAATTTTTTTTTTTTTTTTGGTATGGGTCTGCCCATGGGTGGGGATTATGGGAGGATTCTGTGACTTTGTTCCCTGGGGTGGATGGGGAGAGGGATTTGAGGTTGTAGGTTGCGTAGGGGAAAGGAGGGGGATATTGAGGTTATGGTTGGGTTGTGAAGATCATTAGATTTGTTAGGTTGGGGTGGTTAGTGGGGAGGGAGGGGAAGTGTGGTGGGTGTTGTTGGGGAGGGTGTCGACGTGCGAGGGGCTCAAAGTGATTGGGTGAGTGTCAGATTTTTCACTGTTTAAGGTGCCCTCAGCAGTCACCCATTTGACTGTCTTTACAACAGTGAGATAACTGCGTGGAAGAGGGCAGTCTGGGATGGAGAAAGGATGGGCAGGAGGACGTAGGGGCTAGCGAATAATAGAAAGAGGGCATCCAGAATTTCCCTGCCGGCATATATTGTAAAAAAAATTACGTATACTATTTGCAACAACGTCCAAAATTTACATATACTATTTGCAACAACGTCCAAAATTTACAATGGTCTTGAAGGCACGTACATGTTACGGGTACATCGAGTGGTATGTTAAATAGATTTAACCTAGAATTTAACCCCTTCCTGCAGGTAGGAGAGCAGAGGGGAGGGAAGTACAGGTAGGAGACGTAATGGGACTGATCACCTCGTATCTACATCCGCTGCTGCTGTCACCTCTGTGTATCGACTGAGGAAGCCTGCTGAGCAGGGCAAAAGTGTTGCCAATAAAGATACCAAAGTTGTTTCGCCTTGCTTTAAGATAAAGATAGTCGATCCCTGAGATGATTACCCTGTTTTTATTGTTGCTTGGTTCTTTAGTGTGCTGAGTGTTAGCTGGGATGTCAGTGTAAACTGGGGTGTTAGTGTCAGCTGGGATGTCAGTGTCAGCTGGGATGTCAGTGTCAGCTGGGATGTCAGTGTCAGCTGGGTTGTCAGCGGCTGCAGGGGTGTTAGTGTCAACTGGAGTGTTAGACGTTAACCTCATCTTTCTCAGCTTCCAACTTTTCCAAACAACTCCTGTTCTCACCTCCCCACAACCCCTTCTGCTCCCCACACCCTCCTCCCCACACTAACACACGTCATATAAACACACCTTCAGGCAGTGCTCCCCACACTAACGTCATATAAACACAACACCTTCAGGCAGTGCTCCCCACACTAACGTCATATAAACACAACACCTTCAGGCAGTGCTCCCCACACTAACGTCATATAAACACAACACCTTCAGACAGAGCTCCCCACATTGTTCAATACTGTGACTGGCCTTACAAAATCTCTTCTTAAAATTTCATATGATAATTGAATGGAAGAGTCATGCTATCTTTTCAATAATAGATATCTCCCTTACTTCCCCTCTCTTCTCCTTCCCTCCCCTCTCTTCCCCTTCCCTCTCCACTCTTCCCCCTCCCTACCCCACGACCGGCTACGTAAGGACTGCACTCGACAGCAGTAATAACTTAGATCGACTTACAAAAACGCCATGATGGATTCTAAGATGGATTCAGTGGAGGGTCGTTCGTGAATCCGGATGGACGTGGTAACAGGCAATTTTAGTATTCTCTGCTAAAAACATTGACTTAGAGCGGATAGCTTGTGTGTGTGTGTGTGTGTGTGTGTGTGTGTGTGTGTGTGTGTGTGTGTGTGTGTGTGTACTCGCCTATTTGTACTCACCTATTTGTGGTTGCAGGGGTCGAGTCACAGCTCCTGGCCCCGCCTCTTCGCTGATTGCTACTAGGTCCTCTCTCTCCCTGCCCCATGAGCTCTATCATACCTCGCCTTAAAACTATGTATGGTTCCTGCCTCCACCACATCACTTTCTAGGCTATTCCATGGCCTGACTACTCTATGACTGAAGAAATACTTCCTAACATCCCTTTGATTCATCTGAGTCTTCAACTTCCAATTGTGATCTCTTGTGTCTGTGTCCCATCTCTGGAACATCCCGTCTTTGTCCACCTCGTCTATTCCGTGCAGTATTTTATATGTCGTTATCATGTCTCCCCTGACCCTCCTGGCCTCCAGTGTCGTCAGGCCGATTTCCCTCAACCTTTCTTCATAGGACAATCCCCGTAGCTCTGGGACTAGTCTTGTTGCAAACCTTTGCACTTTCTCTAATTTCTTGACGTGCTTGACTAGGTGTGGATTCCAAACTGGTGCTGCATACTCCAGTATGGGCCTGACGTAGATGGTGTACAGAGTCTTAAACGAATCCTTACTGAGGTATCGGAACGCTATCCGTAGGTTTGCCAGGCGCCCGTATGCTGCAGCAGTTATCTGATTGATGTGCGCCTCAGGAGATATGCTCGGTGTTATACTCACCCCCAGATCTTTTTCCTTGAGTGAGGTTTGCAGTCTTTGGCCATCTAAACTATATTGTGTCTGCGGTCTTCTTTGCCCTTCCCCAATCTTCATGACTTTGCATTTGGCAGGGTTAAATTCAAGGAGCCAGTTGCTGGACCAGGCTTGTAGCCTGTCCAGGTCTCTTTGTAGTCCTGCCTGATCCTCGTCCGATTCGATTCTTCTCATTAACTTCACATCATCTGCAAACAAGGACACTTCTGAGTCTATCCCTTCCGTTATGTCGTTCACGTATACCAAGAACAGCACAGGTCCTAGGACTGACCCCTGTGGAACCCCGCTTGTCACAGGCGCCCACTCTGACACCACGTCGCGTACCATGACTCGTTGTTGCCTCCCTGTCAGATATTCTCTGATCCATTGCAGTGCCTTTCCTGTTATGTGTGTCTGGTCCTCTAGCTTTTGCAGTAACCTCTTGTGAGGAACTGTGTCGAAGGCCTTCTTGCAGTCCAAAAATACGCAGTCGATCCAACCCTCTCTCTCTTGTCTTACTTCTGTCACCTTGTCATAAAACTCTAGTAGGTTTGTGACACAGGATTTTCCTTCCCTGAAACCGTGCTGATTGTCAATTATACACTTGTTTCTTTCCAGGTGCCCCACCACTCTCCTCCTGATGATCTTCTCCATGACCTTGCATACTATACACGTTAGTGATACAGGTCTGTAGTTTAGTGCCTCATGTCTGTCTCCCTTTTTAAAAATTGGGACTACATTTGTCATTTTCCATACCTCAGGGAGTTGCCCAGTTTCAAATGATGTGTTGAAGATCTTTGTTAATGGCTTACACAATATCTCTGCTCCCTCTTTAAGGACCCATGGAGAGATGTTGTCTGGTCCCACCGCCTTTGAGGTGTCAAGTTCGCATAGCAGCTTCTTCACCTCCTCCTTGGTTATATGTACCTCATCCAGCACTTGCTGGTGTGCCCCCCTGTTCTGATTTCTTGGAGTCCTACTGGTTTCCACTGTAAATACCTCTTTAAATCTTGTGTTGAGCTCCTGACATACCTCTCGGTCGTTTCTTGTGAATTCCCCATCACCCTTCCTCAGTCTGATTACCTGATCCTTGACTGTTGTTTTCCTTCTGATGTGGCTGTACAACAGCTTCGGGTCAGTCTTTACTTTTGATGCTATGTCATTTTCATATTGTCTCTGAGCCTCCCTTCTTATCTGTGCATATTCGTTTCTGGCTCTTCGGCTGATTTCTTTATTTTCCTGAGTTCTCTGTCTTCTGTACCTTTTCCATTCTCTAGTACACCTAGTTTTTGCCTCCCTACACCTTTGGGTGAACCAAGGACTCGTTCTGTTCTTCCCATTATTTCTGTTTCCCTTGGGAACAAACCTCTCCTCTGCCTCCTTGCATTTTGTTGCTACATAGTCCATCATTTCTTGTACTTGTTTTCCTGTCAGTTCCCTCTCCCACTGAATGTCTTGAAGGAAGTTCCTTATGCCTGAGTAGTTCCCCCTTTTGTAGTTTGGTTTTTCCCAGCCTATTCCTGCTACTCTCTCCACTTGGAGCTCAACTATGTAGTCGAAGCACAGAACCACATGATCACTAGCTCCCAGGGGCCTTTCATACATGATACCCTCGATGTCCGAACTACTCATGGTGAATACAAGGTCCAACCTTGCTGGTTCATCCTCTCCTCTCTCTCTGGTAGTGTCTCTAACATGTTGATGCATGAGGTTCTCCAGTACCACATCCATCATCTTGGCTCTCCATGTTTCGGGACCCCCATGGGGCTCCAGGTTTTCCCAGTCAATCTCCTTGTGATTGAAATCACCCATAACTAGTAACTTTGCTCCCCCCATGTGTGCTCTCCTGGCCACCTCGGCTAGTGTGTCGATCATTGCTCTGTTGCTCTCATCGTATTCTTCTCTTGGCCTCCTGCAGTTCTGTGGTGGGTTGTACATTACTGCAATTATCACCTTATGTCCCTCAGACTGGATTGTTCCTACTAAGTAGTCCCTTTCGCCCATGCCATCCATTCCTTCCATTTTCTCAAATCCCCACTGGTTTTTAATGAGCAGTGCAACTCCTCCTCCCCCTCTCCTCCCTCTGTCTTTCCTGAGGATTTGATATCCGGATGGAAAGATTGAATCTGTTATTATTCTGGTGAGTTTTGTTTCTGTGAGTGCTATTATGTCTGGGGATGTCTCTTTGATTCTTTCGTGCCACTCCTCATACTTGTTTGTTATTCCATCTGCATTTGTATACCACACCTTCAACTTCTTTTCTAAGACTGTGGTCTGGGAAGTATATTGGGGTTGGGGAAGTGGGAGACCTGGTAAGGAACTATGGGTTGTTGCTGTGGGGGTGAAGTTTGTAATGTAGTGGGTGGGGGCATTGGATGTGGCATGGGTGTTTTGATTTAGAGTGTTTGGTTGCACTGGGGTTGCCCTGGTTGGGAGGCTTCTATAGAAAGTTGTGAGGGAGGCTGTATTTGATCTTCTTCCTGGGTCTGGGATCTCCTGTGTGTGTGTACTCACCTATTTGTACTCACCTATTTGTGGTTGCAGGGGACGAGTCACAGCTCCTGGCCCCGCCTCTTCGCTGATTGCTACTAGGTCCTCTCTCTCCCTGCCCCATGAGCTCTATCATACCTCGCCTTAAAACTATGTATGGTTCCTGCCTCCACCACATCACTTTCTAGGCTATTCCATGGCCTGACTACTCTATGACTGAAGAAATACTTCCTAACATCCCTTTGATTCATCTGAGTCTTCAACTTCCAATTGTGACCTCTTGTGTCTGTGTCCCATCTCTGGAACATCCCGTCTTTGTCCACCTCGTCTATTCCGCGCAGTATTTTATATGTCGTTATCATGTCTCCCCTGACCCTCCTGGCCTCCAGTGTCGTCAGGCCGATTTCCCTCAACCTTTCTTCATAGGACAATCCCCGTAGCTCTGGGACTAGTCTTGTTGCAAACCTTTGCACTTTCTCTAATTTCTTGACGTGCTTGACTAGGTGTGGATTCCAAACTGGTGCTGCATACTCCAGTATGGGCCTGACGTAGATGGTGTACAGAGTCTTAAACGAATCCTTACTGAGGTATCGGAACGCTATCCGTAGGTTTGCCAGGCGCCCGTATGCTGCAGCAGTTATCTGATTGATGTGCGCCTCAGGAGATATGCTCGGTGTTATACTCACCCCCAGATCTTTTTCCTTTAGTGAGGTTTGCAGTCTTTGGCCATCTAAACTATATTGTGTCTGCGGTCTTCTTTGCCCTTCCCCAATCTTCATGACTTTGCATTTGGCAGGGTTAAATTCTAGGAGCCAGTTGCTGGACCAGGCTTGTAGCCTGTCCAGATCTCTTTGTAGTCCTGCCTGATCCTCGTCCGATTCGATTCTTCTCATTAACTTCACATCGTCTGCAAACAAGGACACTTCTGAGTCTATTCCTTCCGTTATGTCGTTCACGTATACCAAGAACAGCACAGGTCCTAGGACTGACCCCTGTGGAACCCCGCTTGTCACAGGCGCCCACTCTGACACCTCGTCGCGTACCATGACTCGTTGTTTCCTCCCTGTCAGATATTCTCTGATCCATTGCAGTGCCTTTCCTGTTATGTGTGCCTGGTCCTCTAGCTTTTGCAGTAACCTCTTGTGAGGAACTGTGTCGAAAGCCTTCTTGCAGTCCAAAAATACGCAGTCGATCCACCCCTCTCTCTCTTGTCTTACTTCTGTCACCTTGTCATAAAACTCTAGTAGGTTTGTGACACAGGATTTTCCTTCCCTGAAACCGTGCTGGTTGTCAATTATACACTTGTTTCTTTCCAGGTGCCCCACCACTCTCCTCCTGATGATCTTCTCCATGACCTTGCATACTATACACGTTAGAGATACAGGTCTGTAGTTTAGTGCCTCATGTCTGTCTCCCTTTTTAAAAATTGGGACTACATTTGCCATTTTCCATACCTCAGGGAGTTGCCCAGTTTCAAATGATGTGTTGAAGATCTTTGTTAATGGCTCACACAATATCTCTGCTCCCTCTTTAAGGACCCATGGAGAGATGTTGTCTGGTCCCACCGCCTTTGAGGTGTCAAGTTCGCATAGCAGCTTCTTCACCTCCTCCTTGGTTATATGTACCTCATCCAGCACTTGCTGGTGTGCCCCCCTGTTCTGATTTCTTGGAGTCCTACTGGTTTCCACTGTAAATACCTCTTTAAATCTTGTGTTGAGCTCCTGACATACCTCTCGGTCGTTTCTTGTGAATTCCCCATCACCCTTCCTCAGTCTGATTACCTGGTCCTTGACTGTTGTTTTCCTCCTGATGTGGCTGTACAACAGCTTCGGGTCAGTCTTTACTTTTGATGCTATGTCATTTTCATATTGTCTCTGAGCCTCCCTTCTTATCTGTGCATATTCGTTTCTGGCTCTTCGGCTGATTTCTTTATTTTCCTGAGTTCTCTGTCTTCTGTACCTTTTCCATTCTCTATTACACCTAGTTTTTGCCTCCCTACACCTTTGGGTGAACCAAGGACTCGTTCTGTTCTTCCCATTATTTCTGTTTCCCTTGGGAACAAACCTCTCCTCTGCCTCCTTGCATTTTGTTGCTACATAGTCCATCATTTCTTGTACTGGTTTTCCTGTCAGTTCCCTCTCCCACTGAATGTCTTGAAGGAAGTTCCTCATGCCTGAGTAGTTCCCCCTTTTGTAGTTTGGTTTTTCCCAGCCTATTCCTGCTACTCTCTCCACTTGGAGCTCAACTATGTAGTCGAAGCACAGAACCACATGATCACTAGCTCCCAGGGGCCTTTCATACATGATACCCTCGATGTCCGAACTACTCATGGTGAATACAAGGTCCAACCTTGCTGGTTCATCCTCTCCTCTCTCTCTGGTAGTGTCTCTAACATGTTGATGCATGAGGTTCTCCAGTACCACATCCATCATCTTGGCTCTCCATGTTTCGGGACCCCCATGGGGCTCCAGGTTTTCCCAGTCAATCTCCTTGTGATTGAAATCACCCATAACTAGTAACTTTGCTCCCCCCATGTGTGCTCTCCTGGCCACCTCGGCTAGTGTGTTGATCATTGCTCTGTTGCTCTCATCGTATTCTTCTCTTGGCCTCCTGCAGTTCTGTGGTGGGTTGTACATTACTGCAATTATCACCTTATGTCCCTCAGACTGGATTGTTCCTACTAAGTAGTCCCTTTCGCCCATGCCATCCATTCCTTCCATTTTCTCAAAACCCCACTGGTTTTTAATGAGCAGTGTGTGTGTGTGTGTGTGTGTGTGTGTGTGTGTGTGTTGTGTGTGTGTCAAACACAGAGTGTAAGATTGTACTAAAAGTGTACTGCTGTACCTCTGTCATACCAAGCGTACAACTGCAGGGGACGGGGTTCAGTAGTTGAAATAAGATAAGCATTGTGGAGCACTGCAGAAGGCCTACTGGCCCATACTAGGCAGATCCTTCTCACTCATAACTGGTTAAGCGATGAAGTGTGGAAGATGCCCTCTGTACCAAGATACTGTTGTGTTGCAGTGCCTGGCGGGTATGTTGAACATGGTATACAATTCTGTCAAGTTGATGAGTAAGATACATGTGCAACAGTTAGGTTGATTGATGGACCGAACTCTTCGACTCAAGGCTGAGGGACTGATTACCTCGAACTCCTCATCTTCTGTTATTCTCTGTATTGGACTGAAGAAGCCACTGGCTGGAGGAACGTTTCCTCAGTGATGATTCCCAGATGTTTCACTAGTGTCTCATTCTTCAACCTGTCGGTTTTCAAAACCATTTTCGCCACAACAGTTGAAACGTTTCGCCTACGCCGTAGGCTTCTTCAGTCAGATACAGGTATAGTAGTGGATCCCGTCCCCTGCAACGTCTTCCACCTCACCTTCGACAGTATTTAAGGCCTAGTTCTCGTGCTTCAGCTTCATAGCGTTCCAGACCATGAAGCTGAACTCTCTAGGCTGAGTGACTGACCACCTTGTTCCAGACCATGGAGCTGAACTTTTCTCCAGGCTGAGGGACTGATCCTTTCAGATACTATTATTCCATGGTTAATGGACTGATTACACCATCTTTACTTCATTACCACACCTGCTGCCTCTGTATTTAACTGAAGAAGCCTACTGTGTATGCGAAATGTTTCAACAATAAAGATACCCAACTGTTGCACTAGCCTATGGCCGGCCTCCGGGAGCAGTAAGATTCTTGAAACTCATCATTTTCAACTCATTTTCAACTCATTTTTAACATAAATTTACTCTGGTCTTGAGTGACTCTGACTCTGGAGATTTCAAGCTAAAGTCTATGTTTGTTGACCACTCAGAGAACCCTAGTCAAGAGCTACTTGCAGATCAACAGATTTCCTCGGAAGGCAATGTTTATATGTTATATACATGTGGAACAGTTAGGTATCAACTTGTCGGTACTGTGTACCATTTTAGAATCCACTCTGTCAGACACTGCACCACAACGGTGTGAAGGCATTGTTGCTGTTGGATAATGCACCAGTACATGATCCAGAACTTTCCTAGTCTCTGGAGGCAGAATGTCAATTCCTCCCACACAACACTCCTCTGCTTCAGCCTATGGACCAACAGGTGATTGTGAATTTCAAGATTTACACCCAGATGATGTTTGCCAAGTGCTTGGCAGAGACTTCAGGAAACTGAAACATCAGCGTTAAGGAATTCTGGAAGACAAAGTTTAACGTTTTTGGTTGTGTGAGGCTCATACTGAGTTCCTGGAATAATGAACTCTGGAGGAACACTGCAGCAGGTCTACTGGCCCAAACTAGCCAAGTCTTTCTCGAAACTAATCTTTCACACTCGTCCAAAATTTTCCCACCACTTCTCAGTTAGCTTATTGGGAAGCTGTGTAAAGAATCATAACAAAGCAGCCAGACGTTAAAAATAACTGAACTCTCTTCCTGTGCTTTTGACAATAATGTTCTATCTTGTTTTAAGAGCATCAACTCTTCCTGTGGTTATTTTGCATGTTTCGCGATTATTGCATATATATATATATATATATATATATATATATATATATATATATATATATATATATATATATATATATATATATATATATATATAATATATATATATAATATATATATATATATATATATATATATATATATATATATATATATATATATATATATATATATATATATATATATATATATATATATATATATTACATAATACGGTACAAAAGATTTAAAAGATACATTGTTGATATAAAGATGGCATATGCAGTACATGAGATGTGAGGGATACATGTCTAGTACATATTGTTACGTGTTTGTCACTGATTATAATGCGAAAATCTCATCCAGTTCCTCAGAGCTGGGGCGCGTGCCCAAAATACAGCAGGCATTACCCCTCTGAACGGCCGCACTGAGTCACTGGAACAGAAAACTAGCTGCCCTGGGATCCCTAGTTACCCTGATGAGTCTTTTGCTTAGCTCCTTAAGGAACTTAGATGCACTCTTTCCCCATGAGCCAAGGGTCTCTGAGCCTATGGGAACAAACATATAATGATGGGAAAGGTCTCCATATTTTCTAGACTTTTGGGACTCCCTGAAGCTGGCAGCTGCCCCTCCTTCATCCCTGGTGTATTGGAGATAGGTATCAGCCAAGGTAGATGCACATGTGTAGTCCCACACCACCTACTTACCGTCTGTCCAGGCTTGAAGGGTTATACCATCTGGACACTTCTGGCTGCCATCAGATCTGCATAGTTGGGGTGGCTCCCTTATTGCTGGGCATCCGGCTGTTGTGAGGCTCCTGTTGATAATGTTATTAACCTCCTCATGTCTTGCAATCTTTCCCTCGGATTTACGGCACACAAGACCATGGTACACGAATTGGTCTGCTGCTTCACTGCCACAAATACACGTGTGTTCGGCGAGATTAGGGACGGCAAGTCGAAGGGCAACACCAATGCGGATGGTCTGGGTCGAACCGTGTGCCAAGGCTGGAGTTGGGAACAGCCAACAGAAAGTCCCCTGCATGAGGAGCTTTCGCTGCCAGGAGGCGGGCTCTATCTTTCCCTGACACTTTGACACACTTCCCTGACACATTCTTGAGGCTATATTCTCCACTATTGGGCCATCTCAGTGCGACTGTTTGTAGTTGTTGGGGGGAGCAGGTCTGGTTTCAGAGCCCGTTAGATTATCCCAAATCCTGGCTCGGTCAACGAACTTTTGGTCACGGACTCCAATCTTGTCCCTATATATATATATATATATATATATATATATATATATATATATATATATATATATATATATATATATATATATATATATATATATATATATTGGATGAGGTCCACCTCTGGTGTAAATTGTGGGACCCATAGCCTCGGAGAAGTGGATAAAAAGGCTTCAAGGAAAAATATTTGGATTTCTTCCTGAAGCCGTTTGAATATTCCACTTCCCCTACCACCCCATCTTTTCATATTTATTTTTTTTTACTAATAGGAATATTTTATTACATAATATGGTACAGAAGATTTAAGAGATACATTGTTGATATAAAGGTGGCATATACGGTACATGTTGTTACGTGTGTATCACCGATTATAAGGTGAAAATCTCATCCAGCTCCTCAGAGCTGGGGCGTGTGCCCAAAATACAGCAGGCATTACCCCTTTGAACAGCCGCACTGAGCCGCTGGAACAGAAAACTAGCTGCCCTGGGATCCCTAGTTACCCTGATGAGTCTTTTTCCCAGCTCCTTAAGGAAATATATATATATATATATATATATATATATATATATATATATATAGATATATATATATATATATATATGTCGTGCCGAATATGTAAAACTGGTCAATTAGCAAGAACTCATTTAAAATTAAGTCCTTTCTGATATTTTCTCTTATACGTTTAAAGATATATTTTTTTCATTACTGTTAATGTAAATTTTTTTAATTTTGCACCAAAAGAATCTTAGAAAACTTACCTAACCTTATTATAACAAGAACAATTTATTTTAGCCTAACCCAACTAAATATATTTTTGATTTGTTTACAGTAATTTAATACTAAACAAGCACAGTGAAATATATTTTTTTCGTTAGGTTCAGAATGATTTTGGCGAAATTACTGCATACACAAATTTTCACTTGTCCTATATGGCAAGATGAGCGTTGCTATTTAAGCCAAGATCGCAAGTTCTGCCTATTCGGCACGACATATATATATATATATATATATATATATATATATATATATATATATATATATATATATATATATATATATATATATATATATATATATATATATATATATATTGTGTGTGTGTGTGTGTGTGTATGTATTATTAGACCGGTGGCTGAGAGATGTGTAATCAGTCAGTCTTGGTGTTCTGGCAGTGGATCGACGTGCTGATCATTATCAAGGTCATTCTGTCATAGATAGCTTAATTACCAGATTAAGTCGAAGACAGGGAGTATAACGCACCTGATAGTCATAGGGAGGGAGTATATCGTGTCTGTTGGTCGATGGGAGGGAGTATATCGTGTGTTGGTCGAAGAGAGGGAGTATATCGTGTCTGTTGGTCGAAGGGAGGGAGTATATCGTGTCTGTTGGTCGAAGGGAGGGAGTATATCGTGTCTGTTGCTATTCTCCGTTCGTGTGTACCTTCCGTGTGTGTTCCTCGTGTCCATGTGTGTCCGTTCCCAGTGTTCCTGTACCAGGAAATTCGCACAATAAAAAATACACAACATTGTAAAAAATTCTGGACTTTGCTGGGATTTATTCAAAGGATCAGCATTCAGAATTAAACACGAAGTAGCAACATTCACTAATTTAATTCCGAAATTCGATAAAAAAAACCGCTTTGAAATGAACAAAGTTACCCACATGTGTATAGTGTATACTGCTCCATGTACATACACTGAGAGCAGCAGTGTGTATACACTCTGGGGTGTACATCCCACTGTGTGTACACTCGCAGTTTACCCCGACAAGTTGAAGATTAAGATGTTCAATAGTTGGGTATCTTTATCGAAACGTTTCACCCACACAACAGGCTTCTTCAGTCAGATACAGAGGCTGAGGAAGCCTACTGTGTAGGCGTAACGTTTCGATAAAGATACCCGACTGTTGTACATGTGTCTTCAAAGGAT
Source organism: Cherax quadricarinatus (assembly GCF_038502225.1). NCBI lineage: Eukaryota > Metazoa > Arthropoda > Malacostraca > Decapoda > Parastacidae > Cherax > Cherax quadricarinatus. The sequence continues at coordinate 49,689,949 of NC_091298.1, forward strand.
TCCTGACTGGAGTGAAGAAGTGAGGCCTTAATAACCCTCGTCTAGTCGATAGAATTTAAACCTAGTGGCCCAGCCAACCCTGGTAAGATCGTGTTTCAAGCAAGATCAACAATTAAACTTCAAGTTTCAAAGTTTTTTCGTCTCTAACAAAATAATAATAATAATAATCACAGTTCTTAAAAGAAAAATATATATCTATATTTACAATATATTTTCTAAGTTACTGAGTTAACTTTCTGGGTTGTTAAAGGAACGGAAAAAACTTCGGAACTTTAAGTTTAATTGTTCTACTATACTTGAACGAACTTAAATCTGCAAATAAAATTCTCGTAATGATGTAAGACGTTATAAGCATTGGCCTCAGCACTTCGAATGTCAACAAGACATTTGTAAACAGAAGGTTCCTCAGAAGACACCCAGGTAAATCCCGGCTGGAATTTACAAGATTCCTTGCGTTGATTCTGACAAGTGTTACACTGTGGAAGCAGATGATTTTGGAACGTCGATTTTTATCAGCATAACTCACGAAATAGATCTGACACGATTGTAAACCACAGTACTGTAAATGAGACATTGTTGCAACATTTGGGTATATTACAAAAGTGTTTCATTTATCAACGAGTCGGTTTTGTCAACCATTTATTCACAAACCACGACACGGGTGGAGATTGGAGTCTTGTCTGGAATTTTACGACTCACTTGCCGCGAAACCATACCCCCGGCCGGGATTGAACCCGCGGTCATAGAGTCTCAAAACTCCAGCCCGTCGCGCTAACCACTAGACCAGCTTGCCGCGAGTTCAATCCCCACCCGTACTGCGGTTTATCAACCTAGACACGCACTGGCAGCATGAGGACAATAATGCTGCTTTTAGGCACAGAACTATAGATAAATCCATACTCCTGTGTAAATTACTAAATGTAAACAGAAGGAAAGTGTTGATCCCTCGGGAACACCGTATGACTGTGAGGGTGATAAAGTAAGGGCTGGTTATGGACTGGCCGCGGGGAGGGGGTGGGGGTTGACCCCTCGGGAACACCCTCCAGGTAAGGATCCCAGATTTTCGTTCTGGAGATTACAATGTGGAGAGAACCTGTCATGTGTTGAATGAGGTAACGAAGTGTTAATCTGAAAGTTTTCTAAGTTTGGAAGGTGTCCCGTAGCTGGGTTGGTAGCGCATCGATCCCCGGTACGGGTGCAAACATTGGGGCGTGTTTCCTTAAGACACTTGCTGTTCTTCTTCACCTAGCGGTACATAGGTACCTGGATGTTAACAGACTGGTGTGGGTCGCATCCTGGGGACAAAATTAACTTAATTTGCCCAGAATCCTCTGCATAACAAGGGACTTTCTATATAGTAGGATGTCATTGGTGTCAGCTAGACCTGTATACCTTGTACATGTACTTGTAGAAATAGATACATACATTCCCTGCAGAGAGATGAGGTAGAGAGACTGACCTCTTGAAGCAGTGTTTACATATTAAACCAAGGTTGAGGAATGAGAAAAGGAAAATGAAAAAGGAATACGGAAATCTAAGCAAGTCTATGAAATTGAGGTTGCAAAGGAATCTAAGACACACAGGAAAGATTTTCCAAGTGCATATGAACGAAGATTAATGCAACCACGAGACAAGTGGTATTGATAATGCAACCACGAGACAAGTGGTATTGATAATGCAACCACGAGACAAGTGGTATTGATAATGCAACCACGAGACAAGTGGTATTGATAATGCAACCACGAGACAAGTGGTATTGATAATGCAACCACGAGACAAGTGGTATTGATAATGCAACCACGAGACAAGTGGTATTGATAATGCAACCACGAGACAAGTGGTATTGATAATGCAACCACGAGACAAGTGGTATTGATAATGCAACCACGAGACAAGTGGTATTGATAATGCAACCACGAGACAAGTGGTATTGATAATGCAACCACGAGACAAGTGGTATTGATAATGCAACCACGAGACAAGTGGTATTGATAATGCAACCACGAGACAAGTGGTATTGATAATGCAACCACGAGACAAGTGGTATTGATAATGCAACCACGAGACAAGTGGTATTGATAATGCAACCACGAGACAAGTGGTATTGATAATGCAACCACGAGACAAGTGGTATTGATAATGCAACCACGAGACAAGTGGTATTGATAATGCAACCACGAGACAAGTGGTATTGATAATGCAACCACGAGACAAGTGGTACTGATAATGCAACCACGAGACAAGTGGTATTGATAATGCAACCACGAAACAAGTGGTATTGATACAATTAACAAGGTGTAGCATTGATTAGATTTTGCCACCAAGGTGGCTAGTTTATTGAGCACCCCATATCCATCCTGTGGACGGTAGTGCACAAAAGGCCTAGGAACTAGGCCCCAAAAGAGTTAACAGGTGTACATATGGGTTTTTCTTTATCTACATATCTACAGTTTACTTATCTGTTACAAGCAAATTTAAGAAATTCGCTTAGTATATCTGGTATCTTATTTTCATTAGTAAGATATCTTGATATGTCACATAGGTTATTATACTGTCTGTCTCTGTATTCCTCAGTAAGTGGACATTAAGCACATAGTGTTCAAGACAGTGACCATATGCCTGATCACATAATTTGCGTTTAGTTTGATCATCATCTGTGTGTCTCCCAAACTGCCAGAAGTACTTGTAACCAAGCCTAAGTCTGGCCACTACAACATCAGTCAGTACTTGTAACCAAGCCATAGTGAAGAGCTCTGTTCCACAAGGCACAGTACTCGCCCCCATCTTATTCCTTATCCTCATATCAGACATAAACAGAGATATACACCACAGCACCGTATCATCCTTTGCGGATGATACTAGGATCTGCATGAGGCTGTCATCTGCTGAGGACGCGGTTAACCTCCAAGAAGATATAAACAAAGTTTTCCAGTGGGCAACGGTAAACAATATGATGTTCAATGAGGACAAATTCCAACTACTCCGTTATGGAAAACTGGAGGAGATAATAACTAGAACAGAGTATACTACTGACTCCGGCCATACAATAGAGCGGAAAAATAATGTAAGGGACCTGGGAGTAGTAATGTCTGAGGATCTCACTTTCAAGGATCACAACAGTGCCACGATCGCACGTGCAAAGAAAATGATAGGATGGATAATGAGAACTTTCAAAACGAGAGATGCCAAGCCCATGATGATCCTTTTCAAATCACTTGTTCTCTCTAGGCTGGAATACTGCTGTACATTAACATCTCCATACAAAGCAGGTGAAATCGCAGATCTAGAGAGTGTACAGAGATCCTTTACTGCACGTATAAGTTCTGTCAAGCACCTTAACTACTGGGAACGCTTGGAAGCACTTGACTTGTACTCGTTGGAACGCAGGAGGGAGAGATATATCATAATCTACACTTGGAAAATCTTGGAAGGAATGGTCCCAAATCTGCACACAGAAATCACTCCCTACGAAAGTAAAAGACTGGGCAGGCGATGCAAAATGCCGCCAATAAAAAGTAGGGGCGCCATTGGTACACTAAGAGAAAACACCATAAGTGTCCGGGGCCCAAAACTGTTCAACAGCCTCCCATCAAGCATTAGGGGAATTGCCAATAAACCCCTGGCTGCCTTCAAGAGAGAGCTGGACAGATACCTAAAGTCAGTGCCGGATCAGCCGGGCTGTGGCTCGTACGTCGGACTGCGTGCGGCCAGCAGTAACAGCCTAGTTGATCAGGCCCTGATCCATCGGGAGGCCTGGTCGTGGACCGGGCCGCGGGGGCGTTGATCCCCGGAATAATCTCCAGGTAACCTCCAGGTAAGCCTAAGCCTGGCCACTACAACATCAGTCAGTACTTGTAACCAAGCCTAAGCCTGGCCACTACAACATCAGTCAATGCTCGGGAGTACAATGAAAATTACCTCTGAGCTTCCTACGGCCACGTATGCCCTCGCATCATTAAGCAAGTCTGGCTCGGCATCTCGTTGTTTTGAATGTTCTAGTTATCCAACTTGTCATTTTCACTGCATCAACGATGGCAACATTCCTGTAATCCTTGAATGCCAGATCCCTCGATATTACCCTAAGTCTCGAACATTGAACTTTCGCTCTCTAGATTAATATGAGTTTGTCTTGTTCCCCACTTCATTCTTTCTTCGTTTCTTCCATAACTGAAGTTTGTCCTCATTAAACATCATGTTACTATATGTGGTACACTGTAGGACTTTGCTTAAATCTGCTTGAAGATTCTCTGTGTCTTCTATAGACGCCACTCAGAAATTTCGGTATCAGCAAAGGATACGGTGATGTCTTAGTCTCTCCCAGATATGATAAATTAGACACATGTGCAACACTTGGGTATCTTTATTGAGGAAACGTTTCGCCACACACTGGCTTCATCAGTCCATACAAAGGAGAATGGTGAAGAACAGGAGGAGTTTGAGGTAATCAGTCCCTCATCCAAGTTGATGAAGCCAGTGTGTGGCGAAACGTTTCCTCAATAAAGATACCCAAGTGTTGCACATGTGTCTAATTTATAAACTTGTCGGTTCTCTGAACCATTCATCTATATAAACTCTCCCAGATATAAGGGAGAGAAACAATAGTAACTTTGTAACCACACTGTGGCAGCCTCTAACTTCACTCTGGCAGACTCTAACTTCACTCTGGCAGACTCTAACTTCACTGTGGCAGCCTCTAACTTCACTGTGGCAGCCTCTAACTTCACTCTGGCAGCCTCTAACTTCACTGTGGCAGCCTCTAACTTCACTCTGGCAGCCTCTAACTTCACTGTGGCAGCCTCTAACTTCACTCTGGCAGCCTCTAACTTCACTCTGGCAGCCTCTAACTTCACTCTGGCAGCCTCTAACTTCACTCTGGCAGCCTCTAACTTCACTGTGGTAGCCTCTAACTTCACTCTGGCAGCCTCTAACTTCACTCTGGCAGTGTGTGTGGCGAGAGGACTGTCTCTGTAGGTTGTAATGGCTCGAGTTAAATGGCTTGTGTGTGCATGTTTAAGGCATGGTTCAATATTTTCTTGTGATGTAAATAGTTAAAAAAAACCAGCAATTTGAAGAATGAGACATTTATGCAACATTTGGCAATCTTTATTGTGGAAACGTTTCGCTAGTCAGTAGTTTCCTCAGTCCAATACAGAGAAGAGAGATGGAAGATGAGGATTTTTTTTGGTGGGGGGGGGGGGGTTAAAGCAGTGGGGCGTCATGAGTCAGGGACATGGGAAGAGTTCATGGAGTCACTTACAGTAACAATACACAATTAACCCCTTGGACCATTGTTAATTCGCGTGACTGGCTACTGGTCCAAGTCGGATCGAAACGTCGTAATAGGCTTTTGTCTCCTACGTAAGAGACCCGCGTCAGGAAACACTTGTCCTGTTTCCTGACGAACCTTACCTAACCTAACCTACGTACGGGTTGTGTGTCGTTCCCCTTTTAAAAGATAATGTGAAGTCGGGTGGGATTAAGGCTGTCAGAAATTTTGAGTCTCGTTCATGAAGAAATTAATTTGTGGACTGTCAGCCTTTTCTAGTCAAGAATTATTTAAATATATAATAATATATAATAATAGAATACATAAACCAGAATGATGCTGCCGCCATTAACTTGTCAGGAATGATGAGATTAATAATAAATATGAATATATTAATATTAAATATAAATTTATATCCATTAATTATCTCAAGAATGATTTAGCAGTAGTATTAAATGGACCTCCATTAATTTATCTGGTATAACAGTGGTATACCAGATAATTATATATATATATATATATATATATATATATATATATATATATATATATATATATATATATATATATATGTGTGTGTGTGTGTGTGTGTGTGTGTGTGTGTATGTGTGCGTGTGTGTGTGTGTGTATCTTGATTTTTGTAGACGTTTCGCCCACCAGCGGCTTTATCCATACATACTGGAAATATATATTGAAGACAGTGGAAGACTAGGCAGTCAGTCCCTCGGACTAGGAGCTGGTGAAGCGCACCGTAGTCTTGACGAATCTGAAGCACAGGCAGGAAGATTGTGGCTTATATACTGACGTCAGGTGGAAAGGGACGGGTAGCAGACGAAGATATTGTTGCTGGTAGGCGGGATTTCCCAGTGGAAGTCGATCATACTCAAGGGATGAGCCAGGGGTTAGCAATCAGGTTGTGGTGATGTCCTCTGTATCAAGATGTCATGATGTTTCCGTCTGACAAGTTGCATAATTAGGTACACAGTACTGGCAAGACTACGGTGCTCATTAGCTACTGATAGGCTGAGGGACTGATTACCTCATCTACCGCTGTCTGCTGTATATATTTCGAAAGTTTCGGATTATGTCCATGTAATGATAAAGCCACTGGTGGGCGAAACATCTACAAAGTTAACATATACAGATGTTGCACATGTGTCTAATTCATTATCTGGTATTGTCTGTTAGGGCAGTAAATATTGAATATTATTAATTATAGGATTTGTGGAGGAGAGTGTGCGTGTGCGTGCGTGCGTGTGCGTGCGTGCGTGGACGTGTAGCAACCTGCACACTAGTCCTGCCTCTGTGTGAACTTTGTTTTAATGACAAGAAATTTGTGTTAATTCCTTCCCTCTTACAGTGTATCATTGTTGATATAAGATCATAGGTCACCCCCTGGAAGTATTGTTGATGTAAGATCATAGGTCACCCCCCTGGAAGTATTGTTGATGTAAGATCATAGGTCACCCCCCTGGAAGTATTGTTGATGTAAGATCATAGGTCACCCCCCTGGAAGTATTGTTGATGTAAGATCATAGGTCACCCCCTGGAAGTATTGTTGATGTAAGATCATAGGTCACCCCCTGGAAGTATTGTTGATGTAAGATCATAGGTCACCCCCTGGAAGTATTGTTGATGTAAGATCATAGGTCACCCCCTGGAAGTATTGTTGATGTAAGATCATAGGTCACCCCCCTGGAAGTATTGTTGATGTAAGATCATAGGTCACCCCCCTGGAAGTATTGTTGATGTAAGATCATAAGTCACCCCCTGGAAGTATTGTTGATGTAAGATCATAGGTCACCCCCTGGAAGTATTGTTGATGTAAGATCATAGGTCACCCCCTGGAAGTATTGTTGATGTAAGATCATAGGTCACCCCCCTGGAAGTATTGTTGATGTAAGATCATAGGTCACCCCCTGGAAGTATTGTTGATGTAAGATCATAGGTCACCCCCCTGGAAGTATTGTTGATGTAAGGTCATAGGTCACCCCCTGGAAGTATTGTTGATGTAAGATCATAGGTCACCTCCCTGGAAGTATTGTTGATGTAAGATCATAGGTCACCCCCCTGGAACTATTGTTGATGTAAGATCATAGGTTACCCCCTGGAAGTATTGTTGATGTAAGATCATAGGTCACCCCCCTGGAAGTATTGTTGATGTAAGATCATAGGTCACCCCCCTGGAAGTATTGTTGATGTCAGATCATAGGTCACCCCCTGGAAGTATTGATGTAAGATCATAGGTCACCCCCCTGGAAGTATTGTTGATGTCAGATCATAGGTCACCCCCCTGGAAGTATTGATGTAAGATTATAGGTCACCCACCTGGAAGTATTGATGTAAGATCATAGGTCACCCCCTTGGAAGTATTGTTGATGTAAGATCATAGGTCACCCCTGGAAGTATTGTTGATGTAAGATCATAGGTTACCCCCCTGGAAGTATTGTTGATGTAAGATCGTAGGTCTCCCCCCTGGAAGTATTGTTGATGTAAGATCATAGGTCACCCCCCTGGAAGTATTGTTCATGTAAGATCATAGGTCACCCCCTGGAAGTATTGTTGATGTAAGATCATAGGTCACCCCCTGGAAGTATTGTTGATGTAAGATCATAGGTCACCCCCCCTGGAAGTATTGTTGATGTCAGATCATAGGTCACCCCCCTGGAAGTATTGATGTAAGATTATAGGTCACCCACCTGGAAGTATTGATGTAAGATCATAGGTCACCCCCTTGGAAGTATTGTTGATGTAAGATCATAGGTCACCCCCCTGGAAGTATTGTTGATGTAAGATCATAGGTCACCCCCCTGGAAGTATTGTTGATGCCAGATCATAGGTCACCCCCCTGGAAGTATTGTTGATGTAAGATCATAGGTCACCCCCCTGGAAGTATTGTTGATGTCAGATCATAGGTCACCCCCTGGAAGTATTGATGTAAGATCATAGGTCACCCCCCCCTGGAAGTATTGTTGATGTCAGATCATAGGTCATCCCCCTGGAAGTATTGATGTAAGATCATAGGTCACCCACCTGGAAGTATTGTTGATGTCAGATCATAGGTCACCCCCCTGGAAGTATTGATGTAAGATCATAGGTCACCCCCCTGGAAGTATTGTTGTCAGATCATAGGTCACCCCCCTGGAAGTATTGATGTAAGATCATAGGTCACCCCCCTGGAAGTATTGTTGACGTCAGATCATAGGTCACCCCCTGGAAGTATTGATGTAAGATTATAGGTCACCCCCCTGGAAGTATTGATGTAAGATCATAGGTCACCCCCCTGGAAGTATTGTTGATGTAAGATCATAGGTCACCCCCCTGGAAGTATTGATGTAAGATCATAGGTCACCGCCTTGGAAGTATTGTTGATGTCAGGTCATAGGTCACCCCCTGGAAGTATTGATGTAAGATTATAGGTCACCCCCTGGAAGTATTGATGTAAGATCATATGTCACCCCCCTGGAAGTATTGTTGATGTAAGATCATAGGTCACCCCCTGGAAGTATTGATGTAAGATTATAGGTCACGCCCTGGAAGCATTGATGTAAGATTATAGGTCACCCCCCTGGAAGTATTGATGTAAGATTATATGTCACCCCCTGGAAGTATTGATGTAAGATTATAGGTCACCCCCTGGAAGTATTGATGTAAGATCATATGTCACCCCCCTGGAAGTATTGTTGATGTAAGATCATAGGTCACCCCCTGGAAGTATTGATGTAAGATTATAGGTCACGCCCTGGAAGCATTGATGTAAGATCATAGGTCACCCCCCTGGAAGTATTGATGTAAGATCATAGGTCACCCCCCTGGAAGTATTGTTGATGTAAGATCATAGGTCACCCCTCTGGAAGTATTGATGTAAGATCATAGGTCACCCCCCTGGAAGTATTGATGTAAGATCATAGGTCACCCCCTGGAAGTATTGATGTAAGATCATAGGTCACCCCCCTGGAAGTATTGTTGATGTAAGATCATAGGTCACCCCCCTGGAAGTATTGATGTAAGATCATAGGTCACCCCCCTGGAAGTATTGATGTAAGATCATAAGTCACCCCCCTGGAAGTATTGATGTAAGATCATAGGTCACCCCCCTGGAAGTATTGATGTAAGATCATAGGTCACCCCCTGGAAGTATTGATGTAAGATCATAGGTCACCCCCTGGAAGTATTGATGTAAGGTCATAGGTCACCCCCTGGAAGTATTGATGTAAGATCATAGGTCACCCCCTGGAAGTATTGATGTAAGATCATAGGTCACCCCCTGGAAGTATTGATGTAAGATCATAGGTCACCCCCTGGAAGTATTGATGTAAGATCATAGGTCACCCCCTGGAAGTATTGATGTAAGATCATAGGTCACCCCCTGGAAGTATTGATGTAAGATCATAGGTCACCCCCTGGAAGTATTGATGTAAGATCATAGGTCACCCCCTGGAAGTATTGATGTAAGATCATAGGTCACCCCCTGGAAGTATTGATGTAAGATCATAGGTCACCCCCTGGAAGTATTGATGTAAGATCATAGGTCACCCCTTCCCCCTGGAAGTACGTAGGTTTATATAAGTGCAGACCTTAAAGACCACCACATAGATTGGGGGGTTACTAATATTTCAGGAGACTGAACCTTAAGACAGACTTCTGTTGTCTGCGTGAGGTAGTCAGATAAAACAGTGAGTCAGACAGATGAGTCACATGGCTTGTCTGCTGCACCGCCTTATGTAACCTGCCTCTCCTGCCTCTCATGCCTCTCCTGCCTCTCCTGCCTCTCCCGCCTCTCCTGCCTCTCCTGCCTCTCCCGCCTCTCATGCCTCTCCTGCCTCTCCTGCCTCTCCCGCCTCTCATGCCTCTCATGCCTCTCCTGCCTCTCATGCCTCTCCCGCCTCTCCTGCCTCTCCCGCCTCTCATGCCTCTCCTGCCTCTCCTGCCTCTCCCGCCTCTCATGCCTCATGCCTCTCCTGCCTCTCCTGCCTCTCATGCCTCTCCCGCCTCTCCTGCCTCTCCTGCCTCTCCCGCCTCTCCTGCCTCTCCTGCCTCTCCTGCCTCTCATGCCTCCCCTGCCTCTCCTGCCTCTCCTGCCTCTCCCGCCTCTCATGCCTCTCATGCCTCTCCTGCCTCTCATGCCTCTCCTGCCTCTCCTGCCTCTCATGCCTCTCATGCCTCTCATGCCTCTCCCGCCTCTCCTGCCTCTCCTGCCTCTCCCGCCTCTCATGCCTCCCCTGCCTCTCCTGCCTCTCCTGCCTCTCCTGCCTCTCCCGCCTCTCATGCCTCCCCTGCCTCTCCTGCCTCTCCTGCCTCTCCTGCCTCTCCTGCCTCTCCTGCCTCTCCTGCCTCTCCTGCCTCTCCTGCCTCTCCCGCCTCTCCTGCCTCTCCTGCTTCTCCTGCCTCTCCTGCCTCCTCTGCCTCTCCCTCCGTGAAAGCTTTCACACGTAGGTGATTAAGATGGAGAAAAGACGTCAGTAGATAGAAGATGTTTTGTCTGTCAGGGATCTTGTTTTTACTGACGCTCTTTCACCTCGACCTTCGTATCCGCGGACTTCAGTATTTCGACTTGGACTTAACCTGACTTTGATTTTAAAATTAACCTGACTTTGATTTTAAAATTAACCTGACTTTGACTTCACAATTAACCTGACTTTGACTTCACAATTAACGTGACTTTGACTTCACAATTAACCTGACTTTGACTTCACAATTAACCTGACTTTGACTTCACAATCAACTTACATCTAAAAGAAAAAAACTTACATTGTTTCTGTAGGTCGGCAGTAGACATAAACTCTACCTACTATCAAGGTAAACAAACTTTGTCTTCTTGACTAAATTCCCTCCGGTAAACAGTCCTGTACGTTACCTTCCCTACACAGTATTTTCAGTCTGGAAAATTTTAAACACCCTCCGCCCTCTAGACATCAAAGATGCAATTTAACAAGCTAATATATTTAACATGGTAATCGCTGATGCCTCCGGTGTGTACCAAGTTTGATGATTGAGACACTTGTCCATCAGTGTTGATCAAGACTGATGGACTGAACATATCGACTCTAGGCTGAGAGACTGATTACCTGAAGCTTCTCATCTTTCACCATTCATCTCGGCACCGGACTGATGAAGCCACTTGTTGGCGCAACAATGAAGATACCAAAGTGTTGCACAAGTGTCTCAGTCATCAACTTGTCGGTTCTCTCAGCCATTTGTCTACAGTCTGTATTCACTGGTTGATCAGGCCCTGATACGCCTCGAGGCCTAGTCACAGACCGGGCCACGGGGGCGTTAACCCCCGAAAACCTCTCCAGGTATCGTCTAGGTATATTGTTCCTCTTACCCTCTCCAAAACTATGGTGAAGCTAGCTGATCCCTTTCTGAACCAACACTTTCCTGACTTGCAGACAAAACTGTTCGCCTTGCTGATGCTAACCAACGCTATTTTCTCGTGGCTATCGTAGTCATTGTGTAAACTGGTTCTCTGCTAAGCCTTCACAAACACTGTATTGTTAAATCATTCACAACATTCCTAACATGATCCTTAATTCTAGATTTGTTGCATTGTTATGTCTTCGTTAAATGTTCTAACCTTGAGAACACTCGTGATCTGACCCACTTTTCGCTTGATCTGTCTAATATTATTTCTTCATCTGTCGTGTCTTCTGATGTTGTCTTTACTTGTTGTTTCTGTTTTGCCCAGCATGGGTCATCGAGCTTGTTGCAATGTTCCTGCATCAGAACCAACACTGACTCAGCAAGAACAGTTGCATCACCAACACTGACTCAGCAAGAACAGTTGCATCACCAACACTGACTCAGCAAGAACAGTAACAGAACTAACACTGACTCAGCAAGAAGAATATCAGCACCAACACTTACAGCAAGAACAGTAACAGCAAGAACAGTAACAACACCAACAGTAACAGCACCAACAGTAACAACACCAACAGTAACAACACCAACACTTACAGAAAATATCAGCAATCATTTACAGCACAAACGTTTATTTACAAGTAGCGGCAATTTACAGCCTCTAGATTTTTCTCTTTGACGTCACACGGTAAATTACAGCCGTGTGCTTCAGAGCAACATCAATTAAATACGGGTTCTGGCAAAAAAACACACAACACGTTAAACTAATTAATGTTTTCAGAGGCACTGAAAAAAAAGGCCGTGGAAGTAATTTAGCTTCAAATTGAATATTTTTACGATGCCTACTTCCTCCCAGTGAGTGGCGTGAAGTGTTGGTGATACTGTTTGCCACACTGCACGTTTCTTGCAGTAACAGTCCTCGTGAGGAAACGTTTCGCCTGCTAGTGATTTTTTCCGTTCAGTAGAGGGAAGAAGGGTGGAGGGTGTAAGGCTGAGGGACTGATTACCTAACATTCCTCGTCTTCCACCGTTCGCCTCTGTATTGGAGAGTTGTCGTGAGGCTGGAAGGAAGGTAGATAGACACGTAGGTCGTAGTTAAATGCCTGTGGGTAAGATAGATGTGTAGGCATAAGGCATCAGTAGGCCTTGGACATGACAAACAAGGTACACAGTACTTACAAATGCGTGGAGCTAGAGACGTATGTAGCGTTATGCGTTAATCACTGGAATAAACAATTTAATAATATTGGTAGAATTACCGACCCAAATGTTAGGTAAAAGGGCACAGATGCAACTAATGTAACATTTTACTGTGGCAATGTTTCGCCATAATGGAATGCCACATTAGTTGCATCTGTGTCCTTTTACGTAATAAAAGTTGCCTCACGTTAACAAAAGCCTCTCTTAGATATATCTCACTCGAGACATTAGAGCCAGGCGAAGCATCTGTGAGCTAGCTCTCATCTCTTGCATCAACTAATTTTTCATACTCATGTCAACATTATACATTTTTCCACATCTCTGACGCTCCAGCCTCTGAAAAATAATGCATGCAAGCCGGATTTTATTCACGAGAGATGATATATCGAGGACATTAACCGGTTATTTGATAAACAATGTAAAATAAATCGTGGAGAACGAGCCTGATGGAAAGTACACACTTTCCTTAATGACGGCGGCAGGTCGTGAACGTGCAATTAAAACCTGAAGTTAATTAGTAATGAATAACTAAATGAACGCTTGTCAGTGCTCAGTAATGACCCACATGGAGACAGATACACAGGTTAATTGATTTGTACATTTCGACTCCCTTCCGGGACCCTCTTCAGCATTTATTGCATATATTGACAATTCACTGCCTTTGTGTTAAGTTTTGTGCAGATTTGTAATCGGAGTGGCTAGTTTATTGTGTACCCCATATCCATCCTGTGGATGGTAGTGGCTAGTTTATTGTGCACGACATATCCATCCTGTGGATGGTAGTGGCTAGTTTATTGTGCACCCCATATCCATCCTGTGGATGGTAGTGGCTAGTTTATTGTGCACGACATATCCATCCTGTGGATGGTAGTGGCTAGTTTATTGTGTACCCCATATCCATCCTGTGGATGGTAGTGGCTAGTTTATTGTGTACCCCATATCCATCCTGTGGATGGTAGTGGCTAGTTTATTGTGTACCCCATATCCATCCTGTGGATGGTAGTGGCTAGTTTATTGTGTACCCCATATCCATCCTGTGGATGGTAGTGGCTAGTTTATTGTGTACCCCATATCCATCCTGTGGATGGTAGTGGCTAGTTTATTGTGTACCACATATCCATCCTGTGGATGGTAGTGGCTAGTTTATTGTGCACCCCATATCCATCCTGTGGATGGTAGTGGCTAGTTTATTGTGTACCACATATCCATCCTGTGGATGGTAGTGGCTAGTTTATTGTGCACGACATATCTATCCTGTGGATGGTAGTGGCTAGTTTATTGTGTACCACATATCCATCCTGTGGATGGTAGTGGCTAGTTTATTGTGTACCCCATATCCATCCTGTGGATGGTAGTGGCTAGTTTATTGTGCACCCCATATCCATCCTGTGGATGGTAGTGGCTAGTTTATTGTGTACCCCATATCCATCCTGTGGATGGTAGTGGCTAATTTATTGTGCACTCCATATCCATCCTGTGGATGGTAGTGGCTAGTTTATTGTGCACCCCATATCCATCCTGTGGATGGTAGTGGCTAGTTTATTGTGCACCCCATATCCATCCTGTGGATGGTAGTGGCTAGTTTATTGTGTACCCCATATCCATCCTGTGGATGGTAGTGGCTAATTTATTGTGCACTCCATATCCATCCTGTGGATGGTAGTGGCTAGTTTATTGTGCACCCCATATCCATCCTGTGAATGGTAGTGGCTAGTTTATTGTGCACCCCATATCCATCCTATGGAGAGTAGCGCAAGAGCATATGGATACACACAAGACCTAGGAACTAGGCTCCTTAAGTGCTATCAGGAGTACCTGTTACTTTGTGTGCTGCAGAGGATCCCAGATGGGGGTCGAAATGTATACAGGCCAGTCAGCCTCCCGTGTTTCTGTCTCCATGTGAGGTTAATATTAGTTACTAAGGGTATGATAGGGGATCCCAGGTGATGTTGTACTGTTGTAAGTGTGTCAATATATATATATTTTTTGAAAGCTGAGGCTTGATTGGTAAGGAAGGAAATTTTGTGTTGTTATTGTGTTCGTGGGATGAAGCGTCTGGATTTGTATAAATATAGAAATTTACACAATTGCTGATGTTCTGGCTTATTTTTAGTAATCTGACTTAATTTTTGTGTATTTCTGGACCGTGTGTGTGTGTGTGTGTACTAAACTATATATGGTTGCAAGGGTCGAGTCACAGCTCCTATACCTGCCTCTTCGCTAGTCGCTACTAGGTCCTCTCTCTTCCTTCTCCAAGAATCTTATCATATATTTTCTTAAAGCTATGTATGAATCCTGCCTCCACTGCTTCACTCGCCAGATAATTCCATTTCCTGACAACTGTGATGCTTCAGAAATACTTCTTAACATCCCAATGGCTCATCTGAGTATGTGTGTGTACACTCAATTGCTTGAAGTTGTAGACACTGAATGCCAGCTCCTGGCCCCCATGTTTTTTTTATTCCATATGATTGGTTTCAAAAGTTTTTTTTTGCCTCGTGGCCCTTGTATCTAACCTTCAGTCTGTGTACAGTGACTACTTCCACCACTTTCTCGTGTAAAGTTTTTCTTGCGACTTACTTGCGTCTCTGTCTCCGATCTCCGACTTTTTTAAATAGTTTGTCCCCTGTCTGCTTTATTTCTAAATATTTTTCACGTTGTTATCATATCTACCCTGTTCCTTCCGTCCTCCAAGGTTGTCGGGTTCAGTTCTCGTAGCCATTCCTCGCAGGTCAGTTCTCTCAGTCCTGGGACTAGTTTTATTGTAAATTTTTTGACTTCATCTAGTTCCATTATAAGTCTGATTAAATGTGAGCCGACGTGTTTTATGTGACTGATTCTTGGTTAAGGTTGCTGTAATCTCTTTTCTGGGAAGTTCATATATGTTAATACTTGTTCTGTTGATGTACTTACCGTGTTGTTGTCGTCGAGAGTAGAGACTCAGCTCCTGGCCCCGCCTCCTAGATCACTTGAATCGGTATCCACTGACATCTGATGTCTTTGGTTTTATCATATTGTGTTTGCCTCCAGCATGATGATAACGTTATACAATACAATAGCGTTATACAATAATGTTATACAATACCGTCGTGTTTTTTGAGTAAGACACATGTGCAACAGTTAGGTATCTTTATTCAGAAACGTTCCGCCTGCACAGTAGGCTTTTTCAGTCGAATGAATAGGAGGTAGCAGAAATAGTAGAGATGTAATCAATCCATTACTCTGGAAGACGTAGTTTTGAGGTGGTCAGTCCCTCAGCTTGGAGAAGAGTTCTGCTCCACCTGGAACAATGTGAAGCTTAAACAACAGAATGGAGACTTATATACTGACAAAGGTGAAGGGGAGAGAATCATAACATGACAGGCTGGACCACCAGTAGAAGATAGAAAGTAACCAGTGAGAGAGAGTAGCAAAGCTGCTGCTACTGTGCTCACTCCCCTCAAGGAAGGCTCCTTGACGCTGGTGAGGGGCTCTTGATCTAGGGAATTGGATCTGTGCTCCAGTTGGATCTGTGCTCCAGTTCCCTGAATTAAGCCTGAATGCCTTCCATCCCCCCATAGGCGCTGTATAATCCTACGGGTTTAGTGCTTCCCCCTTGATTATAATAATAATAATACTGTGCTCACTGTGATGTTTCTATCCTTCGTTTCCCTCAGCCTATATGTAATTTCTTGAAGATTTGAGACACTTATTCGACATATGGGAACCTTTATTGAGGAAACGTTTCGCCACACAGTGGCTTCATCAGTCTTATACAAAGCAGTTAGGTGTAAGGAAAGGAGTTGAGGTAATCAGTCCCTCAGCCTGGAGTCGATGTGTTCAGTCCATTAATCTTGTAGAATGTACAACACAGGGCCGTAGATGTGGCTTATATACTGTAGTCAGGTGAGGCAAAGCAGGAGGCGGCGGGGTCGAAGTAGCTCTTCGTCCAAAGGTTGGACAAGTTCCTTAAGTGTGTCATTCTTCCACTTGTCGGTTTTCAAAACCATTCATCACAACTGTCAGACACTGCATTATCATGGGATCTTGATACAAAGAATTCTTCAACATTGGTCCAACCTTTGGACGAAGACCTACTTCGACTAGTGGATGGTACCACTATGACCCCGCCGCCTCCTGCTTCGCCTCACCTGACTACAGTATATAAGCCACGTCTACGGCCCTGTGTTGTACATTCTACAAGATTAATGGACTGAACACATCGACTCCAGGCTGAGGGACTGATTACCTCTCCTCTCTCCTTACACCTAACTGCTTTGTATAAGACTGATGAAGCCACTGTGTGGCAAAACGTTTCTTCAATAAAGATTCCCATATGTTGCATAAGTGTCTCAATCTTCAACTTGTCGGTTTTCAAAACTATTCATCACATATAATTTCTTGCCTTCTTTCACCCTCCATAGTGTTTTTCGTAACCTGACACTTGCTGGGGTTGAGCTCCAGTAGCCATGTTAATCTGTTTCAGTCTGCTGAAGTTGTCTTGAAGTCTTCATTTCCACCAGACTATACTCTCGCTGTTTTGCATCACTTGCGGACAGCGAAATATTTGAAATGTTGTGATCATATCCACCCTTAGTATCCTAGCTTCTAGGGACGTCAGATCTGGTTGAAGTTTCTATCATTACAACGAGCCTGGCCCATAGCCGGGCTCCGAGAGTAGTGAGACTCTGGAAACTCATCAAATGTATACACTGAGCTCGTGGATAAGTCTGCTTACAAAACTCGGAAACCGCTCCGTTTTGCAGGTGGTTCATCCAATTGGGTTTCCACGCTTGGCCTGTGTACTTCCTGGTGTGGAATGAGACACATTTCGCCCTTCGAGAATGACAAATGTGGCACAAGTGTCTCATTCTTCAGCTTCCTGAACGACCTTACGAACGTCAAGTAGTCACCTATATGACTGTTTAGGTTCCTGAAGGCTAGTTTAGGTTCCTGAAGGCTAGTTTAGGTTCCTGAAGGCTAGTTTAGGTTCCTGAAGGCTAATTTAGGTTCCTGAAGGCTAGTTTAGGTTCCTGAAGGCTAGTTTAGGTTCCTGAAGGCTAGTTTAGGTACCTGAAGGCTTGTTTAGGTTCCTGAAGGCTAGTTTAGGTTCCTGAAGGCTAGTTTAGGTTCCTGAAGGATAGTTTAGGTACCTGAAGGCTAGTTTAGGTTCCTGAAGGCTAATTTAGGTACCTGAAGGCTAGTTTAGCTTCCTGAAGGCTAGTTTAGGTTCCTGAAGGCTAGTCTAGGTTCCTGAACGATAGTTTTTGTTCCTAAAGGCTAGGTTCCTGAAGGCTAGTTTAGGTTCCTAAAGGCTAGGTTCCTGAAGGCTAGGTTCCTGAAGGCTAGTTTGTTCCTAAAGGCTAGGTTCCTGAAGGCTAGTTTAGGTTCCTGAAGGCTAGTTTAGGTCCCTAAAGGCTAGGTTCCTGAAGGCTACTTTAGGTTCCTGAAGGCTAGTTTAGATTCCTGAAGGCTAGTTTAGGTTCCTAAAGGCTAGGTTCCTTAAGACTAGGTTTCTAAAGGCTAGGTTCCTGAAGACTAGTTTATGTTCCTAAAGGCTAGGTTCCTGAAGGCTAGTTTAGGTTCCTGAAAGCTAGTTTAGGTTCCTAAAGGCTAGGTTCCTGAAGGCTAGTTTAGGTTCCTGAAGGCTAGGTTCCTGAAGGCTAGTTTCGGTTCCTAAAGGCTAGGTTCCTGAAGGCTAGTTTAGGTTCCTAAAGGCTAGGTTCCTGAAGGCTAGTTTAGGTCCCTAAAGGTTACGTTCCTGAAGGCTAGTGTAAGTTCCTGAAGGCTAGTTTAGGTCCTGAAGGCTAGGTTCCTGAAGGCTAGTTTGTTCCTAAAGGCTAGGTTCCTGAAGGCTAGTTTGTTCCTAAAGACTAGGTTCCTGAAGGCTAGTCTAGGTTCCTGAAGGCTAGTTTAGGTTCCTGAAGGCTAGTTTAGGTTCCTAAAGGCTAGGTTCCTGAAGGCTACTTTAGGTTCCTGAAGGCTAGTTTAGATTCCTGAAGGCTAGTTTAGGTTCCTAAAGGCTAGGTTCCTTAAGACTAGGTTCCTAAAGGCTAGGTTCCTGAAGGCTAGTTTAGGTTCCTGAAAACTAGTTTAGGTTCCTAAAGGCTAGGTTCCTGAAGGCTAGTTTGTTCCTAAAGGCTAGGTTCCTGAAGGCTACTTTAGGTTCCTGAAGGCTAGTTTAGATTCCTGAAGGCTAGTTTAGGTTCCTAAAGGCTAGGTTCCTTAAGACTAGGTTCCTGAAGGCTAGTTTAGATTCCTGAAGGCTAGTTTAGGTTCCTAAAGGCTAGGTTCCTTAAGACTAGGTTCCTAAAGGCTAGGTTCCTGAAGGCTAGTTTAGGTTCCTGAAAACTAGTTTAGGTTCCTAAAGGCTAGGTTCCTGAAGGCTAGTTTAGGTCCCTAAAGGCAATGTTCCTGAGGACTAGTTTCGGTTCCTAAAGGCTAGGTTCCTGAAGGCTAGTTTAGGTCCCTAAAGGCTACGTTCCTGAAGGCTAGTTTAGGTTCCTAAAGGCTAGGTTCCTGAAGGCTAGTTTAGGTCCCTAAAGGCTAGGTTCCTGAAGGCTAGTTTAGGTCCTGAAGGCTAGGTTCCTGAAGGCTAGTTTGTTCCTAAAGGCTAGGTTCCTGAAGGCTAGTTTAGGTTCATAAAGGCTAGGTTCCTGAAGGGTAGTTTAGGTCCCTAAAGGCTAGGTTCCTGAAGGCTAGTTTATGTTCCTAAAGGCTAGGTTCCTGAAGGCTAGTTTAGGTTCCTGAAGGCTAGTTTAGATCCCTAAAGGCTAGGTTTCTGAAGGATAGTTTAGGTTTCTGAAGGCTAGTTTAGGTCCCTAAACGCTAGGTTCCTGAAAGCTAGTTTATGTTCCTAAAGGCTAGGTTCCTGAAGGCTAGTTTAGGTTCCTGAAGGCTACTTTAGATTCCTGAAGGCTAGTTTAGGTTCCTGAAGGTTAGTTTAGGTTCCTGAAGGTTAGTTTACGTTCCTGAAGGCTAGTTTAGGTTAGTAAAGGCTAAGTTCCTGAAGGCTAGGTTCCTAAAGGCTAGGTTCCTGAAGGCTAGGTTCCTGAAGGCTAATTTCGGTTCCTAAAGGCTAGGGTCCTGAAGGCTAGTTTCGGTTCCTAAAGGCTAGGTTCCTGAAGGCTAGTTTAGGTCCCTAAAGGCCACGTTCCTGAAGGCTAGTTTAGGTTCCTGAAGGGTAGTTTAGGTCCCTAAAGGCTAGGTTCCTGAAGGCTAGTTTATGTTCCTAAAGGCTAGGCTCCTGAAGGCTAGTTTAGGTCCCTAAATTCTAGGTTCCTGAAGGCTAGTTTAGGTTCCTAAAGGCTAGGTTCCTGAAGGTTAGTTTAGGTTTCTGAAGGCTAGTTTAGGTCCCTAAAGACTAGGTTAGGTTTCTGAAGGCTAGTTTAGGTCCCTAAATGCTACTTTATGTTCCTAAAGGTTAGGTTCCTGAAGGCTAGTTTAAGTTCCTGAAGACTAGTTTAGGTCCCTAAATGCTACTTTATGTTCCTAAAGGTTAGGTTCCTGAAGGCTAGTTTAGGTTCCTAAAGGCTAGGTTCCTGAAGGCTAGTTTAGGTTTCTGAAGGCTAGTTTAGGTCCCTAAAGGCTAGGTTAGGTTTCTGAAGGCTAGTTTAGGTTCCTAAAGGTTAGGTTCCTGAAGGCTAGTTTAGGTCCCTAAAGACTAGGTTCCTGAAGGTTAGTTTAGGTTCCTAAAGGCTAGGTTCCTGAAGGCTAGTTTAGGTTCCTAAAGGCTAGGTTCCTGAAGACTAGTTTAGGTTCCTGAAGGCTAATTTAGGTTCCTGAAGACTAGTTACGTTCCTAAAAGCTAGGTTCATGAAGGCTAGTTTAGGTTCCTAAAGGCTAGGTTCCTGAAGACTAGTTTAGGTTCCTGAAGGCTAATTTAGGTTCCTGAAGGCTAGTTTACGTTCCTATATGCTAGGTTCCTGAAGTCTAGGTTCCTGAAGGCTAGTTTAGGTTCCTAAAGGCTAGGTTTCTGAAGGCTAGTTTAGGTTCCTAAAGGCTAGTTTGGGTTCCTAAAGGCTAGGTTCCTGAAGGCTAGTTTAGGTTCCTGAAGGCTAGTTTAGGTTCCTGAAGGCTAGGTTCCTGAAGGCTAGGTTCCTGAAGGCTAGTTTCGGTTCCTAAAGGCTAGGTTCCTGAAGGCTAGTTTAGGTCACTAAAGGCTACGTTCCTGAAGACTAGTTTAGGTTCCTAAAGGCTAGGTTCCTGAAGGCTAGTTTAGGTCCCTAAAGGCTAGGTTCCTGAAGGCTAGTTTAGGTTCCTGAAGGCTAGTTTAAGTCCTAAAGGCTAGGTTCCTGAAGGCTAGTTTATGTTCCTAAAGGCTAGGTTCCTGAAGGCTAGTTTAGGTTCCCGAAGGGTAGTTTAGGTCCCTAAAGGCTAGGTTCCTGAAGGCTAGTTTATTTTCCTAAAGGCTAGGCTCCTGAAGGCTAGTTTAGGTCCCTAAAGGCTAGGTTCCTGAAGGCTAGTTTAGGTTCCTAAAGGCTAGGTTCCTGAAGGCTAGTTTAGGTTTCTGAAGGCTAGTTTAGGTCCCTAAAGGCTAGGTTACGTCTCTGAAGGCTAGTTTAGGTCCCTAAAGGCTAGGTTCCTGAAGGCTAGTTTAGGTTCCTGAAGGCTAGTTTAGGTTCCTGAAGGATAGTTTAGGTCCCTAAATGCTTCTTTATGTTCCTAAAGGTTAGGTTCCTGAAGGCTAGTTTAGGTCCCTAAAGGCTAGGTTCCTGAAGGCTAGTTTAGGTTCCTAAAACCTAGGTTCCTGAAGCCTAGTTTAGGTTCCTAAAGGCTAGGTTCCTGAAGGGTAGTTTAGGTTCCTAAAGGCTAGGTTCCTGAAGACTAGTTTAGGTTCCTGAAGGCTAATTTAGGTTCCTGAAGGCTAGTTTACGTTCCTAAAAGCTAGGTTCCTGAAGGCTAGTTTAGGTTCCTAAAGGCTAGGTTCCTGAAGACTAGTTTAGGTTCCTGAAGACTAGTTTAGGTTCCTGAAGGCTAGTTTAGGTTCCTGAAGGCTAGTTTAGGTTCCTGAAGGCTAGTTTAGTTCCTAAAGCCTAGGTTCCTGAAGGCTAGTTTAGGTTCCTAAAGGCAAGTTTAGGTTCCTGAAGGCCAGTTTAGGTTCCTGAAGGATAGTTTGGGTTCCTAAAGGCTAGGTTCCTGAAGGCTAGTTTAGGTTCCTAAAGGCTAGGTTCCTGAAGGCTAGTTTAGGTTCCTAAAGGCTAGGTTCCTGAAGGCTAGTTTAGGTTCCTAAAGGCTAGGTTCCTGAAGGCTAGTTTAGGTTCCTGAAGGCTAGTTTAGGTTCCTGAAGGCTAGTTTAGGTTCCTGAAGGCTAGTTTAGGTTCCTGAAGGCTAGTTTAGGTTCCTGAAGGCTAGTTTAGATTTCTGAAGGTTAGTTTAGGTTCCTGAAGGCTAGTTTAGGTTCCTGAAGGCTAGTTTAGGTTTCCGAAGGCTAATTTAGGTTTCTGAAGGCTAGATTAGGTACCTGAAGGCTAGTTTAGGTTCCTAAAGGCTAGGTTCCTGAAGGCTAGTTTAGGTTCCTAAAGGCTAGGTTCCTGAAGGCTAGTTTAGGTTCCTGAAGGCTAGTTTAGGTTTCTGAAGGCTAGTTTAGGTTTCTGAAGGCTAGTTTAGGTTCCTGAAGGCTAGTTTAGGTTCCTGAAGGCTAGTTTAGGTACCTGAAGGCTAATTTAGGCTCCTGAAGACTAGTTTAGGTTCCTGAAGGCTAGTTTAGGTTCCTGAAGACTAGTTTAGGTTCCTGAAGGCTAGTTTAGGTTCCTGAAGGCTAGTTTAGGTACCTGAAGGCTAGTTTAGGTTCCTGAAGACTAGTTTAGGTTCCTGAAGGCTAGTTTAGGTTCCTGAAGACTAGTTTAGGTTCCTGAAGGCTAGTTTAGGTTCCTGAAGGCTAGTTTAGGTTCCTGAAGACTAGTTTAGGTTCCTGAAGGCTAGTTTAGGTTCCTGAAGGCTAGTTTAGGTTCCTGAAGACTAGTTTAGGTTGCTGAAGGCTAGTTTAGGTTCCTGAAGACTAGTTTAGGTACCTGAAGGCTAGTTTAGGTTCCTGAAGACTAGTTTAGGTACCTGAAGACTAGTTTAGGTTCCTGAAGGCTAGTTTAGGTTCCTGAAGACTAGTTTAGGTTCCTGAAGGCTAGTTTAGGTTCCTGAAGACTAGTTTAGGTTCCTGAAGGCTAGTTTAGGTTCCTGAAGACTAGTTTAGGTTTCTGAAGACTAGTTTAGGTTCCTGAAGGCTAGTTTAGGTTCCTGAAGACTAGTTTAGGTACCTGAAGACTAGTTTAGGTTCCTGAAGGCTAGTTTAGGTACCTGAAGGCTAGTTTAGGTACCTGAAGGCTAGTTTAGGTACCTGAAGGCTAGTTTAGGTACCTGAAGGCTAGTTTAGGTACCTGAAGGCTAGTTTAGGTACCTGAAGGCTAGTTTAGGTACCTGAAGGCTAGTTTAGGTACCTGAAGGCTAGTTTAGGTACCTGAAGGCTAGTTTAGGTACCTGAAGGCTAGTTTAGGTACCTGAAGGCTAGTTTAGGTACCTGAAGGCTAGTTTAGGTACCTGAAGGCTATTTTCCTGAAGGCTAGTTTAGGTACCTGAAGGCTAGTTTAGGTACCTGAAGGCTAGTTTAGGTACCTGAAGGCTAGTTTAGGTTACTGAAGGCTAGTTTAGGTACCTGAAGGCTAGTTTAGGTATCTGAAGGCTAGTTTAGGTACCTGAAGGCTAGTTTAGGTACCTGAAGGCTAGTTTAGGTTACTGAAGGCTAGTTTAGGTACCTGAAGGCTAGTTTAGGTATCTGAAGGCTAGTTTAGGTACCTGAAGGCTAGTTTAGGTATCTGAAGGCTAGTTTAGGTGTAGCTTGTTCATGCTGTCGACACTTTCCATTTTATGTCAGCCTCTGGTAATATATTTTTGTAATTATGATCCCAAAGGCCTTTTCTCTCACCTATATCCACTTTCTCCACCATTTTCTCTCACCTATATCCACTTTCTCTCCACCATTTTCTCTCACCTATATCCACTTTCTCTCCACCATTTTCTCTCACCTATATCCACTTTCTCTCCACCATTTTCTCTCACCTATATCCACTTTCTCTCCACCATTTTCTCTCACCTATATCCACTTTCTCTCCACCATTTTCTCTCACCTATATCCACTTTCTCCACCATTTTCTCTCACCTATATCCACTTTCTCTCCACCATTTTCTCTCACCTATATCCACTTTCTCTCCACCATTTTCTCTCACCTATATCCACTTTCTCTCCACCATTTTCTCTCACCTATATCCACTTTCTCTCCACCATTTTCTCTCACCTATATCCACTTTCTCTCCACCATTTTCTCTCACCTATATCCACTTTCTCTCCACCATTTTCTCTCACCTATATCCACTTTCTCTCCACCATTTTCTCTCACCTATATCCACTTTCTCTCCACCATTTTCTCTCACCTATATCCACTTTCTCTCCACCATTTTCTCTCACCTATATCCACTTTCTCTCCACCATTTTCTCTCACCTATATCCACTTTCTCTCCACCATTTTCTCTCACCTATATCCACTATACCTATATCCACTTTCTCTCCACCATTTTCTCTCACCTATATCCACTTTCTCTCCACCATTTTCTCTCACCTATATCCACTTTCTCTCCACCATATACTCTCACCGAAATCCACTTTATCTCCACCATTTTCTCTCACCTATACCTATATCCACTTTCTCTCCACCATTTTCTCTCACCTATATCCACTTTCTCTCCACCATTTTCTCTCACCTATATCCACTTTCTCTCCACCATTTTCTCTCACCTATATCCACTTTCTCTCCACCATTTTCTCTCACCTATATCCACTTTCTCTCCACCATTTTCTCTCACCTATATCCACTTTCTCTCCACCATTTTCTCTCTCTCCACCTATATCCACTTTCTCTCCACCATTTTCTCTCACCTATATCCACTTTCTCTCCACCATTTTCTCTCACCTATATCCACTTTCTCTCCACCATTTTCTCTCACCTATATCCACTTTCTCTCCACCATTTTCTCTCACCTATATCCACTTTCTCTCCACCATTTTCTCTCACCTATATCCACTTTCTCTCCACCATTTTCTCTCACCTATATCCACTTTCTCTCCACCATTTTCTCTCACCTATATCCACTTTCTCTCCACCAATTTTCTCTCACCTATATCCACTTTCTCTCCACCATTTTCTCTCACCTATATCCACTTTCTCTCCACCATTTTCTCTCACCTATATCCACTTTCTCTCCACCATTTTCTCTCACCTATATCCACTTTCTCTCCACCATTTTCTCTCACCTATATCCACTTTCTCTCCACCATTTTCTCTCACCTATATCCACTTTCTCTCCACCATTTTCTCTCACCTATATCCACTTTCTCTCCACCATTTTCTCTCACCTATATCCACTTTCTCTCCACCATTTTCTCTCACCTATATCCACTTTCTCTCCACCATTTTCTCTCACCTATATCCACTTTCTCTCCACCATTTTCTCTCACCTATATCCACTTTCTCTCCACCATTTTCTCTCACCTATATCCACTTTCTCTCCACCATTTTCTCTCACCTATATCCACTTTCTCTCCACCACTTTCTCTCACCTATATCCACTTTCTCTCCACCATTTTCTCTCACCTATATCCACTTTCTCTCCACCATTTTCTCTCACCTATATCCACTTTCTCTCCACCATTTTCTCTCACCTATATCCACTTTCTCTCCACCATTTTCTCTCACCTATATCCACTTTCTCTCCACCATTTTCTCTCACCTATATCCACTTTCTCTCCACCATTTTCTCTCACCTATATCCACTTTCTCTCCACCATTTTCTCTCACCTATATCCACTTTCTCTCCACCATTTTCTCTCACCTATATCCACTTTCTCTCCACCATTTTCTCTCACCTATATCCACTTTCTCTCCATTTTCTCTCACCTATATCCACTTTCTCTCCACCACTTTCTCTCACCTATATCCACTTTCTCTCCACCATTTTCCCTCACCTATATCCACTTTCTCTCCACCATTTTCTCTCACCTATATCCACTTTCTCTCCACCATTTTCTCTCACCTATATCCACTTTCTCTCCATTTTCTCTCACCTATATCCACTTTCTCTCCACCATTTTCTCTCACCTATATCCACTTTCTCTCCACCACTTTCTCTCACCTATATCCACTTTCTCCACCATTTTCTCTCACATATATCCACTTTCTCTCCACCATTTTCTCTCACCTATATCCACTTTCTCTCCACCATTTTCTCTCACCTATATCCACTTTCTCTCCACCATTTTCCCTCACCTATATCCACTTTCTCTCCACCATTTTCTCTCACCTATATCCACTTTCTCTCCACCATTTTCCCTCACCTATATCCACTTTCTCTCCACCACTTTCTCTCACCTATATCCACTTTCTCTCCACCATTTTCTCTCACCTATATCCACTTTCTCTCCACCATTTTCTCTCACCTATATCCACTTTCTCTCCATTTTCCCTCACCTATATCCACTTTCTCTCCACCATTTTCTCTCACCTATATCCACTTTCTCTCCACCACTTTCTCTCAACTATATCCCCTTTCGCTCCACCACTTTTATATCCCTCACCTATATCCACTTTCTCTCCACCATTTTCTCTCACCTATATCCACTTTCTCTCCACCATTTTCTCTCACCTATATCCACTTTCTCTCCACCATTTTCCCTCACCTATATCCACTTTCTCTCCACCATTTTCTCTCACCTATATCCACTTTCTCTCCACCACTTTCTCTCACCTATATCCACTTTCTCTCCACCACTTTCTCTCACCTATATCCACTTTCTCTCCACCATTTTCTCTCACCTATATCCACTTTCTCTCCACCACTTTCTCTCACCTATATCCACTTTCTCTCCACCATTTTCTCTCACCTATATCCACTTTCTCTCCACCACTTTCTCTCACCTATATCCACTTTCTCTCCATTTTCTCTCACCTATATCCACTTTCTCTCCACCATTTTCTCTCACCTATATCCACTTTCTCTCCACCATTTTCTCTCGCCTATATCCACTTTCTCTCCACCATTTTCTCTCACCTATATCCACTTTCTCTCCACCATTTTCTCTCACCTATATCCACTTTCTCTCCACCACTTTCTCTCACCTATATCCACTTTCTCTCCACCATTTTCTCTCACCTATATCCACTTTCTCTCACCTATATCCACTTTCTCTCCACCATTTTCTCTCACCTATATCCACTTTCTCTCCACCACTTTCACCTATATCCACTTTCTCTCCACCATTTTCTCTCACCTATATCCACTTTCTCTCCACCATTTTCTCTCACCTATATCCACTTTCTCTCCACCACTTTCTCTCACCTATATCCACTTTCTCTCCACCATTTTCTCTCACCTATATCCACTTTCTCTCCACCATTTTCTCTCACCTATATCCACTTTCTCTCCACCACTTTCTCTCACCTATATTCACTTTCTCTCCACCATTTTCTCTCACCTATATCCACTTTCTCTCCACCATTTTCTCTCACCTATATCCACTTTCTCTCCACCATTTTCTCTCACCTATATTCACTTTCTCTCCACCATTTTCTCTCACCTATATCCACTTTCTCTCCACCATTTTCTCTCACCTATATCCACTTTCTCTCCACCACTTTCTCTCACCTATATTCACTTTCTCTCCACCACTTTCTCTCACCTATATCCACTTTCTCTCCACCATTTTCTCTCACCTATATCCACTTTCTCTCCACCACTTTCTCTCACCTATATCCACTTTCTCTCCACCATTTTCTCTCACCTATATCCACTTTCTCTCCACCACTTTCTCTCACCTATATCCACTTTCTCTCCACCATTTTTCTTTCCACTTGTTTTTCGCTTCTGTGTACCACTGATTCTTTATTTTTCTTCAACGCCTCTTTCTCTTTCATTCTCCTCTACCTCTCTCTACTCTACCTTTCCTCTATTCTTTTTTTACCTCTCTCCTTTGCCTCTTCTCATGTTTATCTCTTTCTCCTCTTCTTTAGCTTTCTTTATTTTCCTCTTCTCTACCTCCGTCTCCTCTTCTCTACCTCCCTCTCCTCTTCTTTACCTCCCTCTCCTCTTCTTTACCTCCCTCTCCTCTTCTTTACCTCCCTCTCCTCTTCTCTACCTCCCTCTCCTCTTCTCTACCTCCCTCTCCTCTTCTCTACCTCCCTCTCCTCTTCTCTACCTCCCTCTCCTCTTCTCTACCTCCCCTCCTCTTCTCTACCTCCCTCTCCTCTTCTCTACCTCCCTCTCCTCTTCTCTACCTCCCTCTCCTCTTCTCTACCTCCCTCTCCTCTTCTTTACCTCCCTCTCCTCTTCTCTACCTCCCCCTCCTCTTCTTTACCTTCCTCTCCTCTTCTCTACCTCCCCCTCCTCTCCTCTACCTCCGTCTCCTCTTCTCTACCTCCCCCTCCTCTTCTCTACCTCCCTCTCCTCTTCTCTACCTCCCTCTCCTCTTCTCTACCTCCCTCTCCTCTTCTTTACCTCCCTCTCCTCTTCTTTACCTCCCTCTTCTCTTCTTTACCTCCCCTTCCTCTTCTTTACCTCCCTCTTCTCTTCTTTACCTCCCTCTCCTCTTCTTTACCTCCCTCTCCTCTTCTTTACCTCCCTCTCCTCTTCTTTACCTCCCTCTCCTCTTCTTTACCTCCCTCTCCTCTTCTTTACCTCCCTCTCCTCTTCTTTACCTCCCTCTCCTCTTCTTTATCTTTCTCTTTTGCCCTTTATCACTCTACCTAACTTCGTCTCCCCTAATTCTCTTCCCTCTTCTGTATTACCTCTCTTTCCTTTATTGCTTTCTCCTCTCTTCAACTTCCATCTGCCTTCCCTTGTCTTACTCTTTCTTCTACTTCTTCCCTCTCTTTTTCCCACCTCTTCCCTTTCTTTTTTCTTCCCACCTCTTCCCTCTCGTTCATTTTCTTCCATCTACCTCCTCCTGTCTTCATTTTCCTCCTCTTCCCTCACTTTCATTATATACTTTCTTCACTCTTATATGCTTCCTTCTTCCCCCTCCCCTCCTTCGTTCTCTTTCTCTATCTCCTCATATCCTTCTCATGTTAATTAGCAAAATGTTAATCTCTGTTTAACATGGGAGGATTGTGTGGGGGGGCGTCCGGTCTTTAATGAGGGAAGGCGAGGGGAGGGGAGGGGAGGATAGTCAAGGGCTAGAAAGGGGCGGGGAGGGGAGAAGAGAGAGGTAAAGAAAAGGAAGAAGAGAGGAGTGCAGAAAGGGAATTGAAAGAATGTAGTGAAGAGGTGTTAGGTTAAGACAGTAGTTGGTGTTAGGTTAAGACAGTTTTTGGTGTTAGATTAAGACAGTAGTTGGTGTTAGATTAAGACAGTAGTTGGTGTTAGATTAAGACAGTAGTTGGTGTTAGGTTAAGACAGTAGTTGGTGTTAGATTAAGACAGTAGTTGGTGTTAGGTTAAGACAGTAGTTGGTGTTAGGTTAAGACAGTAGTTGGTGTTAGGTTAAGACAGTAGTTGGTGTTAGGTTAAGACAGTAGTTGGTGTTAGGTTAAGACAGTAGTTGGTGTTAGGTTAAGACAGTAGTTGGTGTTAGATTAAGACAGTAGTTGGTGTTAGGTTAAGACAGTAGTTGGTGTTAGGTTAAGACAGTAGTTGGTGTTAGATTAAGACAGTAGTTGGTGTTAGGTTAAGACAGTAGTTGGTGTTAGGTTAAGACAGTAGTTGGTGTTAGGTTAAGACAGTAGTTGGTGTTAGGTTAAGACAGTAGTTGGTGTTAGATTAAGACAGTAGTTGGTGTTAGGTTAAGACAGTAGTTGGTGTTAGGTTAAGACAGTAGTTGGTGTTAGATTAAGACAGTAGTTGGTGTTAGATTAAGACAGTAGTTGGTGTTAGGTTAAGACAGTAGTTGGTGTTAGGTTAAGACAGTAGTTGGTGTTAGATTAAGACAGTAGTTGGTGTTAGGTTAAGACAGTAGTTGGTGTTAGGTTAAGACAGTAGTTGGTGTTAGATTAAGACAGTAGTTGGTGTTAGATTAAGACAGTAGTTGGTGTTAGGTTAAGACAGTAGTTGGTGTTAGGTTAAGACAGTAGTTGGTGTTAGATTAAGACAGTAGTTGGTGTTAGATTAAGACAGTAGTTGGTGTTAGATTAAGACAGTAGTTGGTGTTAGGTTAAGACAGTAGTTGGTGTTAGGTTAAGACAGTAGTTGGTGTTAGATTAAGACAGTAGTTGGTGTTAGGTTAAGACAGTAGTTGGTGTTAGGTTAAGACAGTAGTTGGTGTTAGATTAAGACAGTAGTTGGTGTTAGATTAAGACAGTAGTTGGTGTTAGGTTAAGACAGTAGTTGGTGTTAGGTTAAGACAGTAGTTGGTGTTAGGTTAAGACAGTAGTTGGTGTTAGATTAAGACAGTAGTTGGTGTTAGATTAAGACAGTAGTTGGTGTTAGGTTAAGACAGTAGTTGGTGTTAGGTTAAGACAGTAGTTGGTGTTAGGTTAAGACAGTAGTTGGTGTTAGGTTAAGAGAGTAGTTGGTGTTAGGTTAAGACAGTAGTTGGTGTTAGGTTAAGACAGTAGTTGGTGTTAGATTAAGACAGTAGTTGGTGTTAGGTTAAGACAGTAGTTGGTGTTAGGTTAAGACAGTAGTTGGTGTTAGGTTAAGACAGTAGTTGGTGTTAGGTTAAGACAGTAGTTGGTGTTAGGTTAAGACAGTAGTTGGTGTTAGGTTAAGACAGTAGTTGGTGTTAGGTTAAGACAGTAGTTGGTGTTAGGTTAAGACAGTAGTTGGTGTTAGGTTAAGACAGTAGTTGGTGTTAGGTTAAGACAGTAGTTGGTGTTAGGTTAAGACAGTAGTTGGTGTTAGGTCAACACTACCACCATACCGTTCAACTGACGACCACATAAGCACACCAGTCAACTACCACCCCAACAGTCAACTACCACCCCAACAGTCAACTACCACCCCAACAGTCAACTACCACCCCAACAGTCAACTACCACCCCAACAGTCTACCACCCCAACAGTCAACTACCACCCCAACAGTCAACTACCACCCCAACAGTCAACTACCACCCCAACAGTCTACCACCCCAACAGTCAACTACCACCCCAACAGTCTACCACCCCAACAGTCTACCACCCCAACAGTCTACCACCCCAACAGTCAACTACCACCCCAACAGTCAACTACCACCCCAACAGTCAACTACCACCCCAACAGTCAACTACCACCCCAACAGTCTACCACCCCAACAGTCAACTACCACCCCAACAGTCAACTACCACCCCAACAGTCAACTACCACCCCAACAGTCTACCACCCCAACAGTCAACTACCACCCCAACAGTCAACTACCACCCCAACAGTCAACTACCACCCCAACAGTCAACTACCACCCCAACAGTCAACTACCACCCCAACAGTCTACCACCCCAACAGTCTACCACCCCAACAGTCTACCACCCCAACAGTCAACTACCACCCCAACAGTCAACTACCACCCCAACAGTCAACTACCACCCCAACAGTCTACCACCCCAACAGTCAACTACCACCCCAACAGTCAACTACCACCCCAACAGTCAACTACCACCCCAACAGTCAACTACCACCCCAACAGTCAACTACCACCCCAACAGTCTACCACCCCAACAGTCTACCACCCCAACAGTCTACCACCCCAACAGTCAACTACCACCCCAACAGTCAACTACCACCCCAACAGTCAACTACCACCCCAACAGTCAACTACCACCCCAACAGTCAACTACCACCACAACAGTCAACTACCACCCCAACAGTCAACTACCACCCCAACAGTCAACTACCACCACAACAGCCAACTACCACCCCAGCAGTCAACTACCACCCCAAGAGTCAACTACCACCCCAAGAGTCAACTACCACCCCAAGAGTCAACTACCACCCCAAGAGTCAACTACCACCCCAAGAGTCAACTACCACCCCAAGAGTCAACTACCACCCCAACAGTCAACTACCACCACAACAGTCAACTACCACCCCAACAGTCAACTACCACCCCAACAGTCAACTACCACCACAACAGTCAACTACCACCACAGCAGTCAACTACCACCCCAACAGTCAACTACCACCCCAACAGTCAACTACCACCCCAACAGTCTACCACCACAACAGTCAACTACCACCACAACAGTCAACTACCACCACAGCAGTCTACCACCACAGCAGTCAACTACCACCACAGCAGTCAACTACCACCCCAAGAGTCAACTACCACCCCAAGAGTCAACTACCACCCCAAGAGTCAACTACCACCCCAAGAGTCAACTACCACCACAACAGTCAACTACCACCCCAACAGTCAACTACCACCTCAACAGTCTACCACCACAACAGTCAACTACCACCACAGCAGTCAACTACCACCCCAACAGTCAACTACCACCCCAACAGTCAACTACCACCACAACAGTCAACTACCACCACAACAGTCAACTACCACCACAGCAGTCAACTACCACCACAGCAGTCAACTACCACCACAACAGTCAACTACCACCCCAACAGTCAACTACCACTCCAACAGTCAACTACCACCCCAACAGTCAACTACCACCACAACAGTCAACTACCACCACAACAGTCAACTACCACCCCACATTGTACTATTGAAGGTAGTGGGAGTTAATGGGGAGGGGGTGCCAAGGCGCACGGCAGGTGGAGAGCAAGAAGAGGGGGGGATGGTGGGGAGATGAGGCATGGAGGCAAGGGGTGGAGGAGGAGTCGGAGGCACTTGTCCCGTTCCAAGTGGCACTCCAATCTTCCTGCATGCCAAGACTGGAGGGTGTCAGCTGGGGAGGCTGGCGTGGAGGAGGAGGAGGGGGTGGAAGAGGAGGAGGAGGGGGAGGAAGAGCAGGAGGAGGGGGGAAGAGGAGGAAGGGAAGTGGACGGGAGGGGGATCTAACATCCTACCGTCTGTCCATTGTTTTGGTGGAGGCTGATGACTCTCTGGCCGTTGGCTGGCTGGCTGATTCTGTGGCTGGATGGCTAATTCTGTGGCTTCCTGGATGGTTGATTCTGTGGCTGGCTCCCTAGATGGGTGATTCTGTAGCTGGCTGGCTTTCTGAATCTACCTGGAGGTTATTCTGGGGATCAACGCCCCCGCGGCCCGGTCCACGACCAGGCCTCCCGGTGGATCAGGGCTTGATTAACCAGGCTGTTACTGCTGGCCGCACGTAGTCCAACGTACGAACCACAGCCCGGCTGATCCGGCACTGACTTTAGGTATCTGTCCAGCTCTCTCTTGAAGGCAGCCAGGGGTTTATTGGTAATTCCCTTTTATGCTTGGTGGGAGGCTGTTGAACAGTCTTGGACCCTGGACACTTATGGTGTTTTCTCTTAGTGTATCAGTGGCGCCCCTACTTTTAATTGGGGATATTTTGCATCGCCTGCCCAGTCTTTTACTTTCGTAGGGAGTGATTTCTGTGTGCAGATTCGGGACCATTCCTTCCAGGATTTTCCAAGTGTAGGTTATGATATATCTCTCCCTCCTGCGTTCCAACGAGTACAACTCAGGTGCTTCCAAGCGTTCCCAGTAGTTAAGGTGCTTGACAGAACTTATACGTGCAGTAAAGGATCTCTGTACACTCTCTAGATCTGCGGTTTCACCTGCTTTGAACGGAGATGTTAATGTACAGCAGTATTCCAGCCTAAAGAGAAGCGATTTGAAAAGGATCATCATTGGCTTGGCATCTCTCGTTTTGAACGTTCTCATTATCCATTCTATCATTTTCTTTACACTTGTGATCGTGGCACTGTTGTGATCCTTGAAAGTGAAATCCTCAGGTCCCTTATCTTATTTTTCCGCTCTATTGTATGGCCGGAGTCAGTAGTATACTCTGTTCTAGTTATTATCTCCTCCAGTTTTCCATAACGGAGTAGTTGGAATTTGTCCTCATTAAATATCATATTGTTTTCCGTTGCCCACTGGAAAACTTTGTTTATATCTTCTTGGAGGTTAACCGCGTCCTCAATAGATGACAGTCTCATGCAGATCCTAGTATCGTCTGCAAAGGATGATACGGTGCTGTGGCTTATTCTGTGGCTGGCTGGCTGGTTTCCTGGATGGGTTATTCTGTGGCTGGATGGGTAATTCTGTGGCTGGATAGGTAATTCTGTGGCTGGATAGGTAATTCTGTGGCTGGATGGCTGATTCTGTGGCTGGATGGCTTATTCTGTGGCTGGTTAGATGACTGATTCTGTGGCTGACTGCCTTCCTGGATGGCTGATTCTTTAGCTGACTGGCTGGCTTCCTGGATAGCTGATTATGTGGTTGGCTTCCTCGATTGCTAATTTTGTGGCCGGATGGTTGATTTTGTGGCTGGCTAGCTGATTCTGTGGCTGGCTTACTTGCTACCTATATGGTTGATTCTGTTGCTAGCTGGCTGCCTTTCTGGATGGCTGATTCTGTGGCTTGCTGGCTTCTGGATGGCTGATTTTGTGGCTCGCTGGCTTGCTTCCTGGATGGCTGATTCTGTGGCTGGCTGGCTTGCTTCATGGATGGCTGATTCTGTGGCTGGCTGGCTGCCTTGCTGATTCTGTGGCTGGCTGCCTTGCTTTCTGGATTGCTGATTATTTGGCTGGCTAACTGCCTTGCTGGATGGCTGATTGCGTGGCTTGCTGGATTTTGGATAGCTGATTCTGTGGCTGGCTTGCTTTCTGAATTGCTAATCCTGTGGCTGGCTGGCTTGCTTCATGGATAGCTGATTGTGTGACTGGCTGGATGGCTGATT
This sequence comes from Cherax quadricarinatus, assembly GCF_038502225.1. NCBI lineage: Eukaryota > Metazoa > Arthropoda > Malacostraca > Decapoda > Parastacidae > Cherax > Cherax quadricarinatus. The sequence continues at coordinate 49,724,545 of NC_091298.1, forward strand.
CCGTGGCTTGCTGACTTCTTGATGGCTGATTGTGTCGCTGGTTGGCTTCATGGATGACTGATTCTGTGGCTGGCTGGCTTCCTGGATGTCTTGCTCTGTGGCTTGATGACATCTTGATGGCTGATTCTGTGGCTTGCTGACATCTTGATGGCTGATTCTGTGGCTGGCTGGCTTGCTTCTGGATGGCTGATTCTGTGGCTTGCTGGCTCGCGTTTACATTCAGAACACATCAAGTAACAACAGAAAATTCACTACGTGAACAACTCCCGGTGTTCTTCACACGCTACTCAAGAAGATATGTTACACGTGAACAATGAACGCCTCAGGAATACAACATTAGAGTTATAGACGAATAGGGAAAGTATTGTTGAAAATTGTATAAAATACCGACCAGTTGAAGATTAAGACACATGTGCAACAGTTGGGTATCTTTATTGTTGAAACGTTTCGCCTACACAGTAGACTTCTTCAGTCAAATACAGAGGCAGCAGTAGTAATGAAATGATGATGTAATCAGTCCATCAACCTTGGAGAAAAAGCATTTGAAGTGGTCGGTCTTTCAGCCTGAAGAAGAGTTCAGCTTCATGGTCTGGACCGATATGAAGCTCAAGCATGAGAACGAGGTCTTAAATACTGTCGAAGGTGAGGTGGAAGATCTCGAAGACGTTTGTGGCATGCAAAGAGTATGTTACAATTTATTCAGCGTACGTCACACTCCCATATAGGCTGCCTCCCAACCAATGAACCGGGTGCTAAGTGTTAAACGATCAATAGGGTACCCGTCGTTAAATCAGTATTTTGGTTCATCGACCAATCACAGGCAAGCCCACGAAAGCTGAAGCAAAGTGGTTCACTTGCGGTAAGCATTGGCAGACTTCCCTAGCTGCTGGTTGAGTACGGTGCTCTCTCTCTGGCTTCTCTTTGCCGTCTGTCACCGCGGTGTACACTTCTGTTACGCCCAGATTCAGTTTTTATGTACATGTCTTTCATATTTGTACATCTTTCTAACATTATTACATTGCGATTACCATCGTTAATAGCTAAAACGAGAGTAATCAGCTTTATAGTATTAAATATTCATTTTCATCTTTCCCATTTTCATTATATGTATATATATATGTATTTGATGGATTATTTTGGATCATGGGTAACGACCAATATATGTTTGTGTGGCCTCACATCTGCACTACACGCCTGACACCAGCTGACGTCAGGGGTAAGTGGAGTAGAGTTGTCAGTACTTACACCTCTCTGAGTCTTGAGAAGGTCCTCTCTACTTACTCGTTTACTTTGAGAAGTTATCCAGCAGTATAACAGTATTCTCTCAGTCTCCTGAAAGTAGAGTATTTGTGAGACTCTCACCAAGTAAAATCTCGCCAATTATTAAGCTTGGATCGTTTCAGGTTAGACAGACCAGGTAACTTTATCAATATCATATATGAATACCCATTCAGTCAGAATGGAGGCAATTGTAAGCGGTATATAAGTTATAAGTCTGTTAAGTGATATTTCTATATTACAAGTAAAGGTACCATTTTAAAATACCTTAAAGAATATTACGCAAATTACGTTATATTAATAAACTTTAATGCAGTATTTTCATCACCCCATCATATAAATCCTTATTACGATTTTCCATGAGTATATTCGATACTAAGCGTTTCCTATACTAAGGCCAAATATATTACAAATTCTAAGATCTATCGTAATAACTTATTATTCGATCTGTACATAGTGTACATACCTGTATATAGGGGGTGAAGGCAAAATATACGTTATAATCTGTTGCTGAGTTTTTGCACCAATTCCCATTACGACCAGGTCTCACAGGCCATTTATTACCTGTGTTCGTAATGTTGTAAGGGACGGGATCCACTAGTGGAAGTAAGAAGGCAGATCCATCTGGAATCCAACTCTTCTCACTCATAACTAGTAGATACACGATTCTTCATCGTTCTGAACCCTTTTCTAAGCTGAGGGACTGACCACCTCAGACACTTATTTTCCAAGGTTGGACTGATTACATCATCTTAATTTCATTACTGCTGCTCCTTCTGTACTTGAAGAAATCTACTGTATAGGCGAAACGTTTCATCAATAAAGATACCCAACTGTTGCACATGTGTCTTATTCTTCAAGGAAAATATACTTCAGTGTTCGTGCATACAAATGCGTGACGTGTAAACGTTCCCCTCACAATGTACGATATATGTACTAAAAGAGGGGCAAGTTAGATGAGCTCCCTGTGCTACCCAGCCAGCCTACAGTCTGATGAGAATGAGAAGAAAATCTCAACACAGGCACGGTATCTACATATTTATCTTACTTGGTAATGTAAATAGGTACCGTAAATATGTATGTGCATTAATCTGTTAATGCGGCTTGACGTCCAATATGGCCAGCTAGTAAAGAGTGACTTTTTGATTTTCAAATCATACTGCCAGTAAAAATATCTTGGTATTAAAAATCATACTGCCAGTAGAGTTGATATTAAAATCATACTGTAAAATTAAAACCTCCCATGAAATTACTTTCTCGACTCTCCGTATTTTTTTCCAGGTGCCCGAAATTGTTATATTGTTTGATCAAATAGCTGAAATGTCTATTGAGTGTTATGTAATTTGAACTTTTTCAGGGTTCCCGACTGGGAGAAGTGGGAGACACATGGGAGACAGGGAGCCTTGGGAGAAGTGGGAGACACATGGGAGACAGGGAGCCTTGGGAGAAGTGGGACACACATGGGAGACAGGGAGCCTTGGGAGAAGTGGGACACACATGGGAGACGGAGCCTGGAGAGGAAAAAGTCACGGTAGCAGCGATGTGGGACTTAATGAAGCAACATCTGAGGGGAAAGGAGAAATTATAGTAATAATAATGATAATTATAGATAATTATAGTTATAATAATTATAATCTTTATTTCTACAAGCACATAATGCAACTTATACAGACCATAGTTGACATCAGTGAACCAGCGAAGCTTAACCTTGTTTAAACATTAAGAGAACATGACATGGAAAACACTGCAGAATGATGTAGAATTAGGAAGCAAGGAAACACTGTAGTATGATTAAGAACCAGGAACCAGTAAACAAGGAAACACTGCAGTATGATGAAGAACCAGGAATCAGTGAACAAGGAAGCACTGTAGTGTGATGAAGCAGGAACCAGTGAACAAGGAAACACTGTAGTATGATGAAGAACCAGGAACCAGTGAGCAAGAAAATACTGTAGTATGTAGAACCAGGAACCAACAAACAAGGCGTAGTAAGATGTGATAAACTAGTGGAAGGGAGATGGGAGAGAGGAATGGAGGGAGAGGCGCCTTACAAACCATCCTGTAAAGAACATACATTGGGAAAAGGGACCAATTGGAAATGCGACACTGGAAGTGGCAGATATAATAAACAGGAAGTGTAAAAAAGCAAGGGAGAAATTTATACAAAGTACGAAGAGAAAGGAGAAAGAAAAAAAAAGCTTAAAACCGTGACTGGAACGGTACATAAACTTATGACGACTTTGACCGTAATGGTGGCGGTGGTTCAGTCAGGTGTATGGAGGAGAATACTTCGCCATCCAGTGGTTTTATCAATACAAATTCAAGGACATCATTGGAAGACAGAACTATATGCAAAAGATGAGGTAATCATTCCCTCAGTCTTGGAGTTGGTGTAGAGCACCGTAGTCGTGAAGAGTCTTGAAGCACAGTAGGAAGATGGTCGCTTATATACTGGCGTCAGGTGAGGGATGTGTAGGAGACGAAGACATTGTTATTAGTAGGCGGGATTCCCCAGTGGAAGTAGGTCATACCCGAAGAATGAGCCAATATTGGTTCAGAAGGTTGTGTATAATTCTAGAGTCGTCCCATTATGTCCTTGTATATATATTGCGAAACGTCTACAATAAAGATATCTAGATGTTGCACTTGTGTCTAATTCTTCATCTTGGAGAAGCATAGAGGTCCGAAGGGGCATGGAAAAAAAAATATAGAGCTCGGGAAACGTCAGAAAACGGGAAAAGGATTAGAACCAGAAACGATTACGCGAAAATAAGTGAGGACGTGGAAAGGATATTTGAAAATAGACTGTGCATTAAAAGCTACAACAGAACCGAAACTGCTTCATAGTTCCATTAGAAGGAATATGACTATAAGGAATCAGGTGAGTAAAAATGTGAGTGAGAGGTCTTGAAGAAAATGGTAAAGAAATATGTGTGGAAGTTGTGAAGAGGTGGGATATACCAGTAACCGAGAATCATTCAGGAGACACAACACTACATACATAGTCGGTATTAACATAAGAATGGAGGAACACTGCGGTAGGCTTATTGGCCCATACTAGGCAGGTCCTTCTCAAACACAAACCAACTAGCAACTTGTCAGACGTAGCATCATCATGGAATCTTGGTTCAGAGGACATCTCAACAACCTTATTAACTACTCACTGCCCACTCCTTGGGTATGACTGACTTCCATTGGGGAATCCCGCCTTCCAGTGGCAATACCTTCATCTGCTACCCGTCCCTCACCTGACGCCAGTATATAAGCTCCAATCTTAATGCTTGTGCTTAAGATTCTTCAAGACTACTGTGCTCTTCACCAACACCTGAGGGACTGATTACCTCGTCTTTTGTATATAGTTCTACTGTCTTCCCATCATGTCCTTGAATCTGTATTGATAAAGTAACTGCTTGGTGAAACATCTACAAATAAAGATGCCTAGATGTTGCACATTTGTCTCATTCTTCATCACTAAGTATGTAAGACCCAGCATAGAATCCAAACCTTTGCATTGCACATGGAAAGGCTAAGAAAGTCCATAGGTTAGCAGCAGTTTGTCCCGGTGCTCAGAGAAATGCGATACCTGGATAAGATTTAATTGGACGACTCTAGAAGCGAGGAGAGTAAGGGGGGAATATAATCAAGATGTACAAAATCCCGAAAGCGATCAACAGAGCAGAGAAAGTAAGACTAAAGAGAGAGGACCAGGAACAGACACACAGATGAAGGCCAAAGAGAGAGACAAGCCTTGGGGACATAAAGTAATTCTTTAATCTTAAGGTGGTTTCGAGGTTGTGGATCCTCCACCATTCGCAGCTTTAAGAGTAGGGATGAGAGAGCCCAGGAGATGTTGCAGTCAAGAAGATGCTGCCTAAGCCAACCTCAGTAGCAGAGTCAGGAACAGTGTCTCGATCCTCGTAAACACAGGTTAGTGTTCACAGCCCTGTAGTGTGTGGATACACACGCGCGTGCACACACACACACACACACGTGAAGCAGTGTCGCTTAATAGTGCTCCCAGGATTTAGCGTTCTAGTGGCTGTCCTAAGATATTATTAGCGGCCATCATACGTGAGTGAATCAGTGAACATACCTACAAGAGTGTAACAGCTTTCTAGAGTGTGAATAATGTGATAAGATCAAGAATTTTACAATTTAAATTTGAATGAATGGTGAGTGAGGGAGGGTAGCAGTCAGCTGATCAGGCTGCTGGCTGCAGTGTTGACACAAAATATCCAAACATAGTTGTTGGGTCAAAATTGTGATCTTAAGTAATAATAAATGTAGATATTGGTTGGTTATAGCAGCAGTGTAGTGATAAGGTCATAAACGAGTGATTAAGTAAATACTGAAAGTAAGAAAAACTAGTCAATCCCCAGCTGTTGGTGTTGTGAATGTAGTTAATATCATCAGATTTGTTATGACCATAATACTGTACTAAAGAAAAAAGAATAAATATCAAGTATTAAAAAAAATTAAAATAACTTGAATGATAAAGTTAGTGAAGGAGTTACAAAGTGAAGGAGTTGATAGCAGCCGACCAGCAGGAACCTCCATTGTTGTGCAGACGACATCACTTGTCTATGTCTGGTTAGTGTTGGTTAGTGTCTAGTGTCAGTGTCTCGCCCTGCTGGTTGTATGCTATACCATCACTCTCTAACTTTCATTGCCAGCAGATAGTGGTAACCCTGATAATGTTTAGTAAATTATCTAAATATCTTCAGAAGAGTAGTGTAGCCTTGTGATCCCCCCCCCCCGACAGCGACAAGCTAGTAAACAAGTACGTACATACAAACACACGTGTTCACCAGTAATTATTATTATTGTAAATATTAGTATATATTAATAAGGAATTGAGTGAGAAATAATTCTATAATCTTCAAGAGAGTAACGTAGCCTAGTGTGCAAAGATCCAGGCCAGGAGAGTACCGGTGAACCAACAACAAAGATCCGGGTCAGGAGAGTACCGGTGAACCAACAACAAAGATCCGGGTCAGGAGAGTACCGGTGAACCAACAACAAAGATCCGGGCCGGGAGAGTACTGGTGAACCAACAACAAAGATCCGGGTCGGGAGAGTACTGGTGAACCAAGAACAAAGATCCAGGCTGGGAGAGTACTGGTGAACCAAGAACAGCAAAGGTCCTGTCTGGAAGAGTACCGGTGAACCAAGAACAATAAAGATCCTGTCCGAGAGAGTACCGGTGAACCAACAACAAAGATCCGGGCCGGGAGAGTACCGGTGAACCAACAACAAAGATCCGGGCCGGGAGAGTACCAGTGAACCAACAACAAAGATCTGGGCTGGGAGAGTACCGGTGAACCAACAACAACAAAGATCCAGGCCGGGAGAGTACCGATGAACCAAGAACAAAGATCCGGGCTGGGAGAGTACCGGTGAACCAAGAACAGCAAAGATCCTGTCTGGAAGAGTACCGGTGAACCAAGAACAATAAAGATCCTGTCCAGGAGAGTACCGGTGAACCAACAACAAAGATCCGGGCAGGGAGAGTACCGGTGACCCAAGAACAAAGATCCGGGCCGGGAGAGTACCGGTGAACCAACAACAAAGGTCCGGGCCGGGAGAGTACCGGTGAACCAACAACAACAAAGATCCTGGCCGGGAGAGTACCGGTGAACCAACAACAACAAAGATCTGGGTTGGGAGAGTACCGGTGAACCAACAAAGATCCGGGCCGGGAGAGTACCGGTGAACCAACAACAAAGATCCGGGCCGGGAGAGTACCGGTGAACCAACAACAACAAAGATCTGGGTCGGGAGAGTACCGGTGAACCAACAACAACAAAGATCCGGGCCGGGAGAGTACCGGTGAACCAAGAACAAAGATCCGGGCCGGGAGAGTACCGGTGAACCAGCAACAACAAAGATCCGGGCCGGGAGAGTACCGGTGAACCAACAACAAAGATCCGGGCCGGGAGAGTACCAGTGAACCAACAAAGATCCGGGCCGGGAGAGTACCGGTGAACCAACAACAAAGATCCGGGCCGGGAGAGTACCGGTGAACCAGGAACAAAGATTTGGGCCGGGAGAGTACCGGTGAACCAAGAATAACAAAGATCCGGGCCAGGAGAGTACCGGTGAACCAACAACAAAGATCCGGGCCGGGAGAGTACCAGTGAACCAACAACAAAGATCTGGGCCGGGAGAGTACCGGTGAACCAACAACAACAAAGATCCCGGCCGGGAGAGTACCGGTGAACCAACAACAAAGATCCGGGCCGGGAGAGTACCAGTGAACCAACAAAGATCCGGGCCGGGAGAGTACCAGTGAACCAACAACAAAGATCCAGGCCGGGAGAGTACCGGTGAACCAGGAACAAAGATTTGGGCCGGGAGAGTACCGGTGAACCAAGAATAACAAAGATCCGGGCCAGGAGAGTACCGGTGAACCAACAACAACAACGATCCGGGCCGGGAGAGTACCGGTGAACCAACAACAAAGATCCGGGCCGGGAGAGTACCAGTGAACCAACAACAAAGATCCGGGCCAGGAGAGTACCGGTGAACCAACAACAACAAAGATCTGGGCCGGGAGAGTACCGGTGAACCAACAACAAAGATCCGGGCCGGGAGAGTACCAGTGAACCAACAAAGATCCGGGCTGGGAGAGTACCAGTGAACCAACAACAAAGATCCAGGCCGGGAGAGTACCGGTGAACCAGGAACAAAGATTTGGGCCGGGAGAGTACCGGTGAACCAAGAATAACAAAGATCCGGGCCAGGAGAGTACCGGTGAACCAGCAACAACAAAGATCCGGGCCGGGAGAGTACCGGTGAACCAACAACAAAGATCTGGGCTGGGAGAGTACCAGTGAACCAACAACAAAGATCCGGGCCGGGAGAGTACCGGTGAACCAACAACAAAGATCCGGGCTGGGAGAGTACCGGTGAACCAACAACAAAAATCCGGGCCGGGAGAGTACCGGTGAACCAACAACAACAATAGTGTGTTAACGTGACCCCCCCCTCTTTCTCAAAGAACAACAAGCTAGTAAACACACACACAAACACACGTGTACACAGTAAATATTATAGCAGAATATATTAGTGTATATTAATAAGGAATTGAGTGTGAAATAATTCTATAAACTTGAAAAGAGTAGCGTAGCCTAGTGTGATATATTGACCCCCCCTTTTTTTTAAACACTAAGACAAAAGCGCGTGTGCACGCACACGCACACATACACATACATGCACATATACATACATGCACATACACATGCACATACACATGCGTGCACACACACACACACACACACATATATATATATATATATATATTATATATATATAATATATATATAGCTCATAAATCCCCCCCCCACCACACACATTTTTACAAAAGGCTGAAGGAGCTAGAACATCCTAACAGGATAAAAAAAATGGGATCTCAAAACGGAGGACGTAAAGGCAAGGGAGCCGATGATGGCTGGTCGGAAAAGGAAGACTGGGTAGAATGGCTCAAGAACAAAATAGAGCAACAATGGGAAGAAAGGTTAAACGAGCTTTGCAGTGACATGTTAGAGCAGATATCTGCAGAGAGCACGAAGTGGGAATCATGAGCTGTAGTAGCTGAGGCAAAGACACAGAGACTGGAGGAAGAAATGGATGTGCTGAAGTAGGATATAAAGATGAGGTCCAAAAGGAGCAAGGTGACTGAAATGGGAACATCAGCAGGCAGCGAGGGTACTGAAGGAGGAGATGGAGTCTTTTGCAGCAGTAATATCAGGCCATCAGGGTGTCTGGGAGATGATTAGGGAAACAGCAAAGGAGATGCTTAAATCAGATCAAGAGATACAGAGGGAAAAGAAATGGGAAGAAGAGAGGGAGAGGTCAATAATTATTCATGGGCTTTAGGAGGCTGAAGGGCAGACCTATGATGAAAGAAAGCATTGGGAGGAAACAAAGATTAAGAACATCATTGCAATAACAGGAGAGAAGGACATGTCTCAAGTAGAAAATTTTCAGACTTGGGGGGGGGGGGTATTCGAGAGAAAAAATCGACCAATCAAATTGACATTCAAGACAGATGTGGTATGGAACAGGATACTACAACAGAGGCCACTGTTAAAGGACTCTCCAGATTATCAAAAAGTGTACCTCAATCGAGACAGAACATGAAAGGAAACGGAACAACTAAAAGTGAGAGCAAGACAAAACCAGTGGAAGGAAAGAGAGACAGGACAGGCAACGACAAACAGGAAAGCTCAGCCTTTGGGGGAACATCAAACACAAATGCTTACAAAAACCTCTCAACCCCTGTCACCACATAACCAAATACAATAAACAGAAATGAACCACACTCCATAGCCACCACCCTCCTAAGCACTAATTCTACAGTCACAGCAGCCTCCCTTAATATTGTGCCCTGCCTCTTACCCCTCCCAGCTTGCACCTTCCTCTTCCATCTCCAAAAATACAATAATGGAAAGGAAGCTGAAGGTATGGTACACCAATGCAGATGGAATAACAAATAAGAGTGAAGAGTGACAAGAATGCATCGTTGATGCATTACCTGACATCATAGCACTAACAGAGACAAAACTTACAGGGATTACAACAGATACAATCTTTCCACCTGGATATCAGATTATGAGGAAAGACAGAACAGAGGAGGGGGAGGAGTAGCATTGCTCATCAAAAACCAGTGGAATTTTGAGGAGATGGGAGGAATGGAGAGGGAAACAGACGACTTCATTGTAGGAACACTTCAGACTGGGGGTCCAAAGGTGATGATAGCAGTGATGTATAACCCACCACTTGACAGCAGGAGAACAAGAGAAGAGTATGATGTGCGCAATAGGGCAATGGTGGATACACTAGCTGAAGTGGCCAGGAGGGCTCATATGGGTAGGACAAAATTGCTTATAATGGGGGATTTCAGTCATAAAGAGAGCCACATAGGGAACCAGAAACATGGAGGGCTAAGATGTTGGAGACTGTATTGGAGAACTTCATGCACCAACATGTTAGGGATACAACCAGAGAGAGAGAGAGAGAGAGGAGAGGATGTTGCAGCAAGGCTGGATTTCATATTCACCTTGAATAGTTGAGACATAGGGGATATCACCCACGAAAGACCCCTTGGTGCTAGTGATCATGATGTCCTGAGTTTTGAATATCTTGTAGAGTTAACAGTGGAGAATGCAGTAGCACGAGAACAACGAGAGAAGCCGAACTTCAAAAAATGGGACTACAGAGGAATGAGAAGTTTCCTGCATGATGTGCAGTGGGAAAGAGAACTAGATGGAAAAACAGTAAATGAAATGATGAAACTAATGACCACTAAGTACAGGGAGACAGAGGAGAGGTTCATACAAAAGGGCAACAGAAAAAATGCTAAAACCAGAGTGTGCCTATGATTGAACTGGAGGTGTAAAGAGGCCAAAGCCAAGTGTGCTAGAGCATGGAAAAGGTATAGAAGGCAAAGGACTCGAGAAAACTCGGAGTTGAGCAGAAGAACCAGAAACGAATATGCAGGGATAAGGAGAGAGGCCCAGAGGCAATATGAGAACGACATAGCATCAAAAGCCAAATCTGAACCAAAGTTGTTAAACAGTCACATTAGGAGAAAAACAACAGTCAAGGACCAGGTAATCAGGCTGAGGAAAGAAGGAGGGGAGCTCACGAAGAGTGACCAAGAACTATGTGATGAACTAAACACAAGATTTAGAGAAGTATTCACAATAGAGTCAGGAATGCTTCCAGCAAACTGTGGAGGTAGGGTGCACCGTCAGGTGCTAGACACAATACACATAGTTGAACTACATCACAAACCAAGGTACAGGTGAAGAAACTGCTAGATACTTCAGAGGCGGTGGGCCCAGATAACATATCTCCATGGATACTGAGAGAGGTAGCAGAGGAACTGTGTGTGCCGCTAGCGACAATCTTCAGTAAATCTATCGAAACTGGGCAGCTGCCTGAGGCGTGGAAGATAGCACATGTAGTTCCAATGTTTAAGAAAGGAGACAGACAGGCAGCATTAAACTACAGACCAGTGTCACTGACTTATATAGTATGTAAAGTCATAGAAAAGATTATCAGGAGAAGAGTGGTGGAACACATCAGCAAGGCTTTAGAGATGGGAAATCCTGTGTCACAAATCTAGGATAAGGTAACAGAAGTAAGACAGGAGAGAGAGGGATGCATAGATTGCATCTTTTTAGACTGCAAGAATACTTTTTACACAGTACCACACAAGAGACTGGTGCAAAAATTAGATGAGTAGGCAGGAATAACAGGAAAAGTACTGCAGTGGATCAGGGAGTACTTGACAGGAAGGAAACAACGAGAGTTGGCATGTGCTGAAGTGTTGGAGTAGGCACAAGTGTCGAGTGGGGTTCCACAAGGGTCAGTCCTAGGCCCGGTGCTGTTTCTTGTATACGTGAATGACATGGTGGAAGGAATATATTCAGAAGTGTCACTGTTTTCTGATGATGTGAAACTGATGAGGAGAATACAAGTGGGAGAGGATCATTTAAAATTACAAGGGGATCTGGACAGACTACAAGTATGGTCTGACAAATGGCTCCTGGAGTTTAACCCCAGTAAGTGTAAGGTCGTGAAGATTGGGGAAGGACACAGTAGACTGCAGGCGGCGTACAGGTTAGGAAATCAAAAGTTGCAAACGTCAATTAAAGAAAAGGATATTGGGGTAAGCATTATAACGAACATGTCCCCTGAGGCACACATCAGTCAGATAACTGCTGGAGCATATGGGCGCTTGGCAAACCTGAGACTGGCGTTTAGACATCTGAGTAAGGAGTCATTCACAACATTGTACACCATGTACGTAAGGCCTATACTAGAGTATGCAGCGCCAGTATGGAACCCACACCAGGTCAAACACGTAACGAAATTGGAGAAAGTGCAAAAATTTGCAACGATTAGTCCCGGAACTGAGGGGTATGTCTTATGAGGAGAGGTTAAGGGAAATTGACCTGATGACACTAGAGGATAGGAAGGATAGAGGGGACATGATAACAGTGTATAAATTACTGAGAGGCATTGACACGGTGGACAGGGATCGAATGTTTCAGAGATGGGATACAGGAACAAGGGGACACAATTGGAAGCTGAAAACCCAGATGAGTTATAGGGATGTTAGGAAGTGTTTGTTTAGCCTTAGAGTTGTCAGGAAGTGGAATAATCTGGAGAGTGAAGTAGTGGAGGCAGGATCCATACATAGTTTTAAGAAGATGTATGATAAACCTCACGGAGCAGGAAGAGTGACCGAGTAGCGGGTGAAGAGGTGGAGCCAGGAGCTGTGAATCGACAGGCGAGTACACACACACACACTCACTTAAATTCATTCATCCTCTCTCCTTTCCTTTCCTCTCCTCCGTCGTGTTTATATATTTATTTAATTCATTTTATATATGCATGCATATATATTCGGATATTCATTCATACACGCATACCTGCAAATTCATACATCACATGAATACACATAACTGTCCTAGCTATTCCCATTGATGCTGAGTGAGCAATATTATTTTCCCATAATATTTAACTTGAAGATTAGCGAGGAAAATACTGAGGTTTGAGCAGTATTGCTTGTGAGAGCAATATTCTGCCAGGGAGGAAATATTCACATTTTGTTGCTTCAGATTTAAAGTGGAGACTTTAGGAAGATATTCAGGTGCTCTGTAATTCAGTATTGTGTAGTTCAGTGATTTGTAGTTAGGGAGAAAGAACGGGTTTTTTGGTATATATGATTGTAAGGGATATTGTTCGTGTATATATAAGTAGTGCTGAAGGCGGCTCAGTGGCTCCTACAGAGCGGTCTCTTCCTGAGTGGCTCCTCCTGAAAAGGGCTGCAGCTGAGTGGCTCCTTTTCCTGAGGGGCTCCCTTTCCTGAGCAGACTCCTTTTCACACCTATATGCTAATGACCTTGACCTCGCCCTCGAGACCACCTCACCCTCGAGACCAGCTCGCCCTCGAGACCACCTCGCCCTCGAGACCACCTCGCCCTCGAGACCACCCCACCCACGACCCCCCACGCCCCCCCACCCGCCCCCGCCCTGGCGCCCGCCCGCCGTGCCCTTGCGCCCGCCCGTGCCCTCGCGCCCGCCCGCACCTTCTGCTGCGCCTTCTGCAGCGTCGTCCGGATCGCCCCCGCGCCCCGAATTTTTTTTCCGATTTTTATTTTTAATTTTTTTTGAATTTCACTTTATGATCTCCTCGGATCAAGTTTTTTGGATTCCCTTCTGGGGTAAGCATTCAAAATGGACTCCCACTTGCATCTCAAATTCCCTGCTCCAATTCCTTGGATCAAGGTTTTCTCGATAATACCAAGTCTCCATCTCCTTGGATCAAGGTTTTTTCGATAATACAAAGACTCCATCTCCTTGGATCAAGTTTTCTCGATAATACCAAGACTCCATCTCCTTGGATCAAGTTTTTGGATTCTCCCCTCTGGGGGTAAGCATTCAAATGAACTCCTCCTATGGGGCATGGTACTTTCTCTTACTACAGGTCTAAACAAGTGTGACGTCACCCCACCTGTGTTTACTCGGCGGTCAGTGACGTCACGTGATGACCGCACACACAGGCTGAATCTTGTCGAGCAGACATTAACTTAAAATGCAGGATAACACTATTTATTATACAACCAATGCATTTCATATACAACATAGGGAAAACATTTTCACTCATAACCCAGGATAACCCAAATAATTCCACATTTTTTCGTTAATACCCACAACAATCCACAATTTCTTTACAAAATACAACACAAGTCTAGACATTTTTCTCGTTTTAACTATTTCATCAGAAAAAGTCACCACAACACTTACAACCACTTTTCGATAAATTCACTAGTCACAATTTTACATATTACGAATTAATACGCACACACACACACACACACACACACACACACACACACACACACACACACACACACACACACACACACACACACACACCTCACTTTACTTTGAACACCTTCAAAACACTCTCATAAATCATTGAATACTCACAAAAATACCTTTGAACATTTCCAAACAACACTGAAACACTTCCAAGTCAACATTTTGAATACTCCCAAATAAGATTTGACAGCTCTAATTTATCTACACTTACATATTTCATTAAATTACAACTCATCCCCCAAACTCCTCCCTCATTTTCCAGATTTTTACAACAGTATCACAAAAACTAACTCAGACACTTTACTTTGAACAACACCAAAAACACCATCAATTACCTTTGAATACTCCAAAAACATCATTCGAATACCTCCAAATCACCACTGAATACTCCCAGAACACCTTCATAAATACTCTTGCACATCATTTGAACACCTTCAAAAACACCTTTGAATAGTCTCAAACACCATTTGAGTACTACTAATACACCACTGAATTCAGTCAAAACACCACCAAAATCACCATAAACTAAGATCAACATCACAGACTAACACCCATTTTCACACAAATCTTCTCAAATCACTATAACCAAGACGATCCCACTCACCTCTAACTAAGATATAACATGAGTGCAAAAAAAAAAAAAAAAAAACATGAACACAATCCAAACATACACGATCACTCACAACCCACAACACCCACAACAACAACCCACTTATAACATCTCTTTTTCGGTATCTCTAGTTCGACAACAACGCCCACAACCCACAACACCCACATCCCACAACACCCACAACCCACATCACCCACACCCCACAACAACAACCCACAACTTATAACCACTTTTCAGTATCTCTAGTTCGACAACAACACCCACAACACCCACAACCCACATCACCCACACCCCACAGCACCCACAATAACAACCAACAACTTATAACCACTTTTCAGCATCTCTAGTTCGACAACAACACCCGCAACACTCACAACCCACAACACCCACAACACCCACAACCCACATCACCCACACCCAACAACAACAACCCACAACTTATAACCACTTTTCAGCATCTCTAGTTCGACAACAACACCCACAACCCACAACACCCACAACCCACAACACCCAAAACAACAACCCACTTACAACAACTTTTTTGATATCTCTAGTTCGACAACAACACCCACAACCCACAACACCCACAACCCACATCACCCACAACCCACAATTTTTTCTCGTTTTAACTAATTTCATCAGAAAAAGTCACAACAACAACCCACTTATAACATCATTTCGGTATCTCTAGTTCGACAACAACACCCACAACACCTACAACCCACAACACCCACAACCCACAACACCCCACAACACCCCACAACACCCACAACAACAACCCACTTATAACATCTTTTTTCGATATGTCTAGTTCGACAACAATACCCACAACTCTCATCACTTACCAATTTATTCACAATTTTTCCTCTTTCGATACAAATTTTTCCCCTTCTTTTAATTGAATCTTTAAATGTAATACACATTCCTCCCTACATTACTAAAATTCTAATAAAATCCTCTCCATAGTCTGTGATGATGTGGTCAGTCGTCACGTGAGGTCACAGACCCTGAGCTGCTTTGGGGATTAGTGTGGACGGTTACAAAGCATGGCTTGCTTCTGCAGTGTTTTAAAAATTGAGGTTGGAGAGTTGAAGGAGGAGGTCTTGCTTCTCCAGGAGGAGATTAGGAGGCTGAAGGTCCACCTCAATGGGTCTGGGAGAGAGTGTGAGGTGGCCGGAGTTGTGGGGAATGAGGCTTCTAGCAGCGAGGTGCAGTCTGTCTCTCACTGTGAGGAGGCTGTAGTTGGGGAGGCAGCAACGGCTACCAGCAGTGAGGTGCAGCCCAGCACCTGCTACAAGTGGCGAGTAGTTCACAGTAATGGAAGGCGCATCAGAGTAAGGAAAGTTAAGAGTGAAGATCTGAAGGTAGGAAATCGCTTCTCTGTTCTTCAGGATGAATGTACTTCAGTGGCCAGTGAAGGTAAGGGTACTACTGCCCCTGCTAATGGAGGTAAGCGCATTCTTGTGGTTGGTGACTCTCAGGTAAGATACATTGACCGTGCTTTTTGTAATAGGAATAAGAAGATGAGAGATAGAGTGTGCTTCCCTGGAGCTGGTGTTGGGGACATTGTCAACAGGCTGGATAATATCATGTCAGGTAATGGGAGCAAGCCCATTATCTGTCTCAGTGCTGGTGGAAATGATATTGGGAAGGGTAGGAGAGAAGAGCTGCTAGATAAGTACAGGTCAGCTATAGATTTCATTAAGTCTAAGGGAGGGATCCCAATCATATGTAGCATCTTGCCTAGAAGGGGAGTAGGAAATGAATGGTTGTCTAGGGCAATTGGTGTAAATTGCTGGCTAGACAGATACTGCAAGGAACTTGCAATCCCATTCATTGACAACTGGAACAACTTTTATGGCAAACATGATATGTATGCAAGGGATGGGGTACATCTCTCTGGGGCTGGGGTGGTAGCACTTGCAGACTCGATTGAGAAGGCCATTGATGAAATGCCTATGATTTTAAACTGATGGAAGATAGAGGTATGGGTGTGTGTGGGAAACAAGCAGGTTGCAACACTTGGGTTGGAAACAGTAAATGTATAAAAGGCATTCAGCATGAAGTTATAAATAAAGACAATAGATCAGGTCAGCAAACAAAGGGGGACAGCAGAGGGCAGCAAGGGACTAGCTCCCTTAAGGTTTACTATACTAATAGCAGGAGTGTAAGAAATAAGATAGATGAGCTAAGATTAATTGCAAGTGCAGGAAACATAGATATTATTGCTATAACAGAGACCTGGCTCAATCTGAAAGATAGAGAGATGCCCTCTGAATGTCACATACAAGGCTATAAATTATTCCACACTGACAGGGTCAACAGGAAAGGTGGTGGAGTAGCGATGTATGTCAGAGACAATTTAAATTGTTGTGTTAGACAAGATATTAAATTAGAAGCGTCAGCCACTGAATCTGTTTGGTTACAGCTTCTCGAGGGCCGAGAAAAACTAATTTTGGGTGTGATTTACAGGGCCCCAAATCTTGATAGGGAGTGCAGTAAACTTCTATGGGACGAAATTCGTAAGGCATCTACATACGAAAATGTTGTGCTAATGGGAGATTTCAACTATAGACAGATTGACTGGAGCAATTTGACAGGAAATTTAGAGTCAGGTGACTTTCTTGATACGATCCAGGATTGTTTTTTAAAACAGTTTGTGACAGAGCCAACTAGGGGAAATAACCTCCTTGACTTGGTTCTTGCCAGTAGGGAAACACTAATTAATAATCTTGAGGTTAATGATGAGCTTGGGGAAAGTGATCACAAATCACTCAGTTTTAATATATCATGGAATTCCCCTAATAATGGCAATCAAGTCTCCGTCCCTGACTTTCGCTTGGCTGATTTCATAGGACTGAAAAATTACTTAGGTGGGCTGAACTGGAATGACCTGACTAAGGGTCAGGTAGGTGGTGATGGTTGCCGATATGATGCTTTCCAGGGCATAGTTCTAGCTGCTCAGTCAAATTATGTTCCAAATAGGGAAATCAGATCAAACAAAAATGATCCTAAATGGATGAACAATAGATTAAAATATCTGATTGGTCAAAAGAGAGGCATATATAGGCTAATCAAAAGAGGAGAGGGGCAATTGAGAAATCGATATATTCAGTTAAAGAGAGAAATAAAAAAGGGAATTAGAAAAGCAAAAAGAGATTATGAGGTTAAAGTTGCAAGAGAATCGAAGACTAACCCAAAAGGATTCTTTCAGGTATACAGAAGTAAGATCAGGGACAAGATAGGCCCACTCAAAAGTTCCTCGGGTCAGCTCACTGACAGTGATAAGGAAATGTGTAGAATTTTTAACACATACTTCCTCTCAGTTTTTACACAGGAGGATACCAGCGATATTCCAGTAATGATAAATTATGTAGAACAGGACGATAATAAACTGTGCACTATTAGGGTCACAAGTGACATGGTCCTTAGGCAAATAGATAAATTAAAACCTAACAAATCCCCAGGCCCTGATGAACTGTATGCAAGGGTTCTAAAGGAATGTAAAGAGGAGCTTAGCACACCTTTGGCTAATCTTTTCAACATATCACTACAAACTGGCATGGTGCCAGATAAGTGGAAAATGGCAAATGTGATACCTATTTTCAAAACAGGTGACAGGTCCTTAGCTTCGAACTATAGACCAATAAGCCTAACCTCCATAGTGGGAAAATTTATGGAATCAATAATTGCCGAGGCAGTTCGTAGCCACCTTGAAAAGCATAAATTAATCAACGAATCTCAGCATGGTTTTACAAAGGGGCGTTCCTGCCTTACGAATTTATTAACTTTTTTCACTAAGGTATTTGAGGAGGTAGATCATGGTAATGAATATGATATTGTGTATATGGACTTCAGTAAGGCTTTTGACAGGGTCCCACATCAGAGACTATTGAGGAAAATTAAAGCACATGGAATAGGAGGAGAAATTTTTTCCTGGATAGAGGCATGGTTGACAAATAGGCAGCAGAGAGTTTGCATAAATGGGGAGAAATCAGAGTGGGGAAGTGTCACGAGCGGTGTTCCACAGGGGTCAGTGTTGGGCCCCCTGCTGTTCACAATCTACATAAACGACATAGATGAGGGCATAAAGAGCGACATCGGCAAGTTTGCCGATGACACCAAAATAGGCCGTCGAATTCATTCTGACGAGGACATTCGAGCACTCCAGGAAGATTTGAATACACTGATGCAGTGGTCGGAGAAGTGGCAGATGCAGTTTAATATAGACAAATGCAAAGTTCTAAATGTTGGACAGGACAATAACCATGCCACATATAAACTAAATAATGTAGATCTTAATATTACGGATTGCGAAAAAGATTTAGGAGTTCTGGTTAGCAGTAATCTGAAACCAAGACAGTGCATAAGTGTTCGCAATAAAGCTAATAGAATCCTTGGCTTCATATCAAGAAGCATAAATAATAGGAGTCCTCAGGTTGTTCTTCAACTCTATACATCCTTGGTTAGGCCTCATTTAGATTATGCTGCACAGTTTTGGTCACCTTATTACAGAATGGATATAAATTCTCTGGAAAATGTACAAAGGAGGATGACAAAGTTGATCCCATGTATCAGAAACCTTCCCTATGAGGATAGACTAAGGGCCCTGAATCTGCACTCTCTAGAAAGACGTAGAATTAGGGGGGATATGATTGAGGTGTATAAATGGAAGACAGGAATAAATAAAGGGGATGTAAATAGTGTGCTGAAAATATCTAGCCTAGACAGGACTCGCAGCAATGGTTTTAAGTTGGAAAAATTCAGATTCAGGAAGGATATAGGTAAGTACTGGTTTGGTAATAGAGTTGTGGATGAGTGGAACAAACTCCCAAGTACCGTTATAGAGGCCAGAACGTTGTGTAGCTTTAAAAATAGGTTGGATAAATACATGAGTGGATGTGGGTGGGTGTGAGTTAGACCTGATAGCTTGTGCTACCAGGTCGGTTGCCGTGTTCCTCCCTTAAGTCAATGTGACCTGACCTGACTAGGTTGGGTGCATTGGCTTAAGCCGGTAGGAGACTTGGACCTGCCTCACATGGGCCAGTAGGCCTTCTGCAGTGTTCCTTCGTTCTTATGTTCTTATGTTCTTATACCCATCTCCTTGTATCCACATAAATTGATAATATACTCACAACAACTAATCATCTCACTACCCAACTACTGCGACATGTTTCTACACCCTCCATTCTTTTCCAATGCATCATAACTTTTCACTTCTATAATTTCTTTTAAAATATTCACACATTACCTTTATTTTCAGTAAAATCACCCCCCCCCATATTTCATTAAATTTCTAATACAACCCTCCCCAAACCCCTCTCCATCTCACCCATATTTCTTCACATCCACTCACCAGTCTCCCAACACACCTCTTCAAAACAAACACAAAAATCACATTTCGCATCCACAAATGCATCTCATCACCCATCTCAAATCCACTAAAATCACTGTAACCAAGTTATTCACAAAATTCTATGACCACCTAACACACACAGACAACTCACTTTACTTTGAACACTACCAAAAACACCATCAATTACCATTGAATACTCCAAAAACATCATTTGAACACCCCCCCAAATCATCACTGAATACTCCCAGAACACCTTCAAAAATACTCTTGCACATGATTTGAACACCATCAAAAACATCATCAAACCCATTTGAATACTCCCAAATACACCACTGAATTCAGTCAAAACACCACCAAAATCACCATAAACTAAGATCAACATTTATATATGAATATTCCAAAAACATCATCAAAGTCCTTTGAATACTACCAAAACACCACTGAATACTGCCCAAACTCTACTAAAAATCACCAGAAACTAAGATCAACACCACCAACTAACACCCATTTTATAGAAATCCCCTCAAATCACTATAACCAAGACGATCCCACTCACCTCAGACTATTATATAACATGAACGCAAAACAAAAAAAAACATTCTCATAAAACATTTGAATACTCACAAAAAAAACACCTTTGAACATTTCCAAAGAACACCGAAACACTTACAGCAGGATCACCACCAACTGAAAACATAACATGTACACACACAAAAAAAAACTAAGACATCCATCAACTATCATCAATGACCACTCATTTTTATAAACATTCGCACAAAAATTCACAATCACCAACACCATACAATATCTAATACACTCCTCTCACTACCACCAACACATACCAGCACAAACAGGGATACCTCCCATGACATCATACTCCATCCTGTGTTTACTTGACGACGTCACACCCCACTTTTACTTCATTTAACTTATTGAGAGGAAGCTACTTGTTTCAACCTGTTATATCTCCAATATCTAAGATCACCACAATCAAGACGTTTACCAAATTCTATAACCCCACCACTAAGATCACACATTTTTTGTACACATTCTCTTAAAACATCATCATAACGAAGATCACTAAAACTATCTATATTTTTACTAAGATCACGTAACATTTTGTCTTCTCTAACTCACCCACCAATTTACATTCTCATTCACACTTACACATTTCATTAACCGAAATTACATCTCATCCACCAAACTCCTCCCTCATTCTCCAGACTTTACAACATTAGCACACAAAAAAAACTAACTCATACACTTAAAACATGAGACATTACCATAACTAACACACTGACTAGCTTTGAACCAACTCTGAACAACACCAAAACACCACTGAACATCTTCAAAAAATATTCTCCACGTCATTTGAACACCTTCAAAAGCACCTCCGAATACTCCCAAAACACTACTGATTACTACCAAATCACCACTGAATACTACCAAAACACCGTCAAAATCACCAGAAACTAAGTTTAACATCACCATCTAACACTCTTTTTATAGAAATCCCCTCAAATCACTTTAACCAAGAACTCCCTCCCCATGGGCGCATAAAAAAAAAAAAAGCATGAACACAAACCTAATACACAAACACCTAGTACATGATCACCATCAACTGAAAACATATCTTGTACACACATAAATCTAAGACAACCACCATCAACAAACGCCCATATTTACTTACCTCAAAAACCACTAATACCTCAGAAAACACTCATTTCTTATAAACATTCACACAAAAAAAATAATGTTTGACAATATCTAAGCGCACTCACCTCACTACCACCAACACACGATGTCACACCCCACAGGACCGGCGAGGTCACCTCCAGTGACGTCACACTCCCATCTGTGTTTACTTGGTAATCACATCACACCCAACCCACCTTGTTTCAACCTGTTGTACCCACAATATCTAAGAACACTATAACCAAGACGATTACCAGATTTTATGACCCCACCACTAAGATCACAGAAATCACTCATTTTTTTTATAAACATTCACACAAAAATCACGATCACCAATTCCATATCATGTTTACCATCATCTATCAACACTCTTCACCAAGATCACCAAAAATCTAAGATCATTCATCTCAAAACTACTATGATCACTGAAAACACTTATTTTTTAAACATTCGCACAAAAATAAGACATACACAAAAATACCGCGACACTTCCACCAACATCTATAACATAACATGAGCACTATAACATATCTTCACCACCAAAAATAAAAATAATACACAGACACCCACAACTTATACATTTCAATCGCAAATTTAAGACATGAGACATACACACCAAATCTAAGACATTCACCTCCAACTAAGACATACAAATCTTAACTAAGACATACACCAAAACTTGTAATTGACATATTGACAATAAATATAAGACATAAGCACAAAAAAATTTACCATGTCATGAGACATTACCAGAACTAAGTCACACACCTCCAACTAATACACAATCACTTTACTAAGTTCATGTTAACTATTCATCAACAAAAAATATTAATACAATTTACCCACCAAATTTATGTCTAAACATAAAATTGTTTTACACATTTTTTTCTCAAACTGAATATTCATACCACATTTATCATTTCTCATCTATGTTACATATCACATTTCTCACCCTCATCATCCCTAAAACATCCTTTCTTATTCATCCGTATATCACCAAGAGATATTTTATCCCGACGAGCCATCACGACGTAGGAGCCAGAGCAACCACCACTCCAACACCTCCTACTACACTCTGGCTCCTAGTGTCGTGATGGCTCGTCGGGATAAAATATCTCTTGGTGATATACGGATGAATAAGAAAGGATGTTTTAGGGATGATGAGGGTGAGAAATGTGATATGTAACATAGATGAGAAATGATAAATGTGGTATGAATATTCAGTTTGAGAAAAAATGTGTAAAACAATTTTATGTTTAGACATAAATTTGGTGGGTAAATTGTATTAATATTTTTTGTTGATGAATAGTTAACATGAACTTAGTAAAGTGATTGTGTATTAGTTGGAGGTGTGTGACTTAGTTCTGGTAATGTCTCATGACATGGTAAATTTTTTTGTGCTTATGTCTTATATTTATTGTCAATATGTCAATTACAAGTTTTGGTGTATGTCTTAGTTAAGATTTGTATGTCTTAGTTGGAGGTGAATGTCTTAGATTTGGTGTGTATGTCTCATGTCTTAAATTTGCGATTGAAATGTATAAGTTGTGGGTGTCTGTGTATTATTTTTATTTTTGGTGGTGAAGATATGTTATAGTGCTCATGTTATGTTATAGATGTTGGTGGAAGTGTCGCGGTATTTTTGTGTATGTCTTATTTTTGTGCGAATGTTTAAAAAATAAGTGTTTTCAGTGATCATAGTAGTTTTGAGATGAATGATCTTAGATTTTTGGTGATCTTGGTGAAGAGTGTTGATAGATGATGGTAAACATGATATGGAATTGGTGATCGTGATTTTTGTGTGAATGTTTAAAAAAATAAGTGTTTTCAGTGATCATAGTAGTTTTGAGATGAATGATCTTAGATTTTTGGTGATCTTGGTGAAGAGTGTTGATAGATGATGGTAAACATGATATGGAATTGGTGATCGTGATTTTTGTGTGAATGTTTATAAAAAAAATGAGTGATTTCTGTGATCTTAGTGGTGGGGTTATAAAATCTGGTAATCGTCTTGGTTATAGTGTTCTTAGATATTGTGGGTACAACAGGTTGAAACAAGGTGGGTTGGGTGTGATGTGACTACCAAGTAAACACAGATGGGAGTGTGACGTCACTGGAGGTGACCTCGCCGGTCCTGTGGGGTGTGACATCGTGTGTTGGTGGTAGTGAGGTGAGTGCGCTTAGATATTGTCAAATATGATTTTTTTTGTGTGAATGTTTATATGAAATGAGTGTTTTCTGAGGTATTAGTGGTTTTTGAGGTAAGTAAATATGGGCGTTTGTTGATGGTGGTTGTCTTAGATTTATGTGTGTACAAGATATGTTTTCAGTTGATGGTGATCATGTACTAGGTGTTTGTGTATTAGGTTTGTGTTCATGCTTTTTTTTTTTTATGCACCCATGGGGAGGGAGTTCTTGGTTAAAGTGATTTGAGGGGATTTCTATAAAAAGGGTGTTAGATGGTGATGTTAAACTTAGTTTCTGGTGATTTTGACGGTGTTTTGGTAGTATTCAGTGGTGATTTGGTAGTAATCAGTAGTGTTTTGGGAGTATTCGGAGGTGTTTTTGAAGGTGTTCAAATGACTTGCAGAGTATTTTTTGAAGATGTTCAGTGGTGTTTTGGTGTTCAGAGTTGGTTCAAAGCTAGTCAGTGTGTTAGTTATGGTAATGTCTCATGTTATAAGTGTATGAGTTAGTTTTTTTGTGTGTGCTAATGTTGTAAAGTCTGGAGAATGAGGGAGGAGTTTGGTGGATGAGATGTAATTTCGGTAAATGAAATGTGTAAGTGTGAATGAGAATGTAAATTGGTGGGTGAGTTAGAGAAGACAAAATGTTACGTGATCTTAGTAAAAATATAGATAGTTTTAGTGATCTTCGTTATGATGATGTTTTAAGAGAATGTGTACAAAAAATGTGTGATCTTAGTGGTGGGGTTATAGAATTTGGTAAACGTCTTGATTGTGGTGATCTTAGATATTGGAGATATAACAGGTTGAAACAAGTAGCTTCCTCTCAATAAGTTAAATGAAGTAAAAGTGGGGTGTGACGTCACGTAAACACAGGATGAAGTGTGATGTCATGGGAGGTATCCCTGTTTGTGCTGGTATGTGTTGGTGGTAGTGAGAGGAGTGTATTAGATATTGTATGGAGTTGGTGATTGTGAATTTTTGTGCGAATGTTTATAAAAATGAGTGGTCATTGATGATAGTTGATGGATGTCTTAGTTTTTTTTTTTTTTTTGTGTGTGTACATGTTATGTTTTCAGTTGGTGGTGATCCTGCTGTAAGTGTTTCGGTGTTCTTTGGAAATGTTCAAAGGTGTTTTTTTTGTGAGTATTCAAATGTTTTATGAGTGTTTTTTTTTTCGTTCATGTTATATAATAGTCTGAGGAGAGTGGGATCGTCTTGGTTATAGCGATTTGAGGGGATTTCTATAAAATGGGTGTTAGTTGGTGGTGTTGATCTTAGTTTCTGGTGATTTTTAGTAGAGTTTGGGCAGTATTCAGTGGTGTTTTGGTAGTATTCAAAGGACTTTGATGATGTTTTTGGAATATTCATATATAAATGTTGATCTTAGTTTATGGTGATTTTGGTGGTGTTTTGACTGAATTCAGTGGTGTATTTGGGAGTATTCAAATGGGTTTGATGATGTTTTTGATGGTGTTCAAATCATGTGCAAGAGTATTTTTGAAGGTGTTCTGGGAGTATTCAGTGATGATTTGGGGAGGTGTTCAAATGATGTTTTTGGAGTATTCAATGGTAATTGATGGTGTTTTTGGTAGTGTTCAAAGTAAAGTGAGTTGTCTGTGTGTGTTAGGTGGTCATAGAATTTTGTGAATAACTTGGTTACAGTGATTTTAGTGGATTTGAGATGGGTGATGAGATGCATTTGTGGATGTGAAATGTGATTTTTGTGTTTGTTCTGAAGAGGTGTGTTGGGAGACTGGTGAGTGGATGTGAAGAAATGTGGGTGAGATGGAGAGGGGTTTGGGGAGGGTTGTATTAGAAATTTAATGAAATATGGGGGGGGGAGGGTGATTTTACTGAAAATAAAGGTAATGTGTGAATATTTTAAAAGAAATTATAGAAGTGAAAAGTTATGATGCATTGGAAAAGAATGGAGGGTGTAGAAACATGTCGCAGTAGTTGGGTAGTGAGATGATTAGTTGTTGTGAGTATATTATCAATTTATGTGGATACAAGGAGATGGGTATGGAGAGGATTTTATTAGAATTTTAGTAATGTAGGGAGGAATGTGTATTACATTTTAAGATTCAATTAAAAGAAGGGGAAAAATTTGTATCGAAAGAGGAAAAATTGTGAATAAATTGGTAAGTGATGAGAGTTGTGGGTATTGTTGTCGAACTAGACATATCGAAAAAAGATGTTATAAGTGGGTTGTTGTTGTGGGTGTTGTGGGATGTTGTGGGTTGTAGGTGTTGTGGGTGTTGTCGAACTAGAGATACCGAAAAGATGTTATAAGTGGGTTGTTGTTGTGACTTTCTGATGAAATTAGTTAAAACGAGAAAAAGTTGTGGGTTGTGGGTGTTGTTGTCGAACTAGAGATACCGAAAAGATGTTATAAGTGGGTCGTTGTTGTGACTTTTTCTGATGAAATTAGTTAAAACGAGAAAAAATTGTGGTTGTGGGTGATGTGGGTTGTGGGTGTTGTGGGTTGTGGGTGTTGTTGTCGAACTAGAGATATCAAAAAAGTTGTTATAAGTGGGTTGTTGTTGTGGGTGTTGTGGGCTGTGGGTGTTGTTGAACTAGAGATGCTGAAAAGTGGTTATAAGTTGTGGGTTGTTGTTGTGGGTGTTGTGGGGTGTGGGTGATGTGGGTTGTGGGTATTGAGGGTTGTGGGTGTTGTGGGTTGTGGGTGTTGTGGGTTGTGGGTGTTGTCGAACTAGAGATATCAAAAAAGTTGTTACAAGTGGGTTGTTGTTGTGGGTGTTGTGGGCTGTGGGTGTTGTTGAACTAGAGATGCTGAAAAGTGGTTATAAGTTGTGGGTTGTTGTTGTGGGTGTTGTGGGGTGTGGGTGATGTGGGTTGTGGGTGTTGTGGGTTGTGGGTGTTGTGGGTTGTGGGTGTTGTTGTCGAACTAGAGATGCTGAAAAGTGGTTATAAGTTGTGGATTGTTGTGGGTGTTGTGGGGTGTGGGTGATGTGGGTTGTGGGTGTTGTTGTCGAACTAGAGATACCGAAAAAGAGATGTTATAAGTGGGTTGTTGTTGTGGGTGTTGTGGGGTGTGGG
This sequence comes from Cherax quadricarinatus, assembly GCF_038502225.1. Taxonomy (NCBI): domain Eukaryota; kingdom Metazoa; phylum Arthropoda; class Malacostraca; order Decapoda; family Parastacidae; genus Cherax; species Cherax quadricarinatus. The sequence goes on from NC_091298.1 coordinate 49,751,633, forward strand.
TGATCGTGTGTGTTTGGATTGTGTTCATGTTTTTTTTTGCACTCATGTTATATCTTAGTTAGATTTGAGTGGGATCGTCTTGGTTTTAGAGATTTGAGAGGATTTGTGTGAAAATGGGTGTTAGTCTGTGATGTTGATCTTAGTTTATGGTGATTTTGGTGGTGTTTTGACTGAATTCAGTGGTGTATTAGTAGTACTCAAATGGTGTTTGAGACTATTCAAAGGTGTTTTTGAAGGTGTTCAAATGATGTGCAAGAGTATTTATGAAGGTGTTCTGGGAGTATTCAGTGGTGATTTGGAGGTATTCGAATGATGTTTTTGGAGTATTCAAAGGTAATTGATGGTGTTTTTGGTGTTGTTCAAAGTAAAGTGTCTGAGTTAGTTTTTGTGATACTGTTGTAAAAATCTGGAGAATGAGGGAGGAGTTTGGGGGATGAGTTGTAATTTAATGAAATATGTAAGCGTAGATAAATTAGAGCTGTCAAATCTTATTTGGGAGTATTCAAAATGTTGACTTGGAAGTGTTTCAGTGTTGTTTGGAAATGTTCAAAGGTATTTTTGTGAGTATTCAATGATTTATGAGAGTGTTTTGAAGGTGTTCAAAGTAAAGTGAGGTGTGTGTGTGTGTGTGTGTGTGTGTGTGTGTGTGTGTGTGTGTGTGTGTGTGTGTGTGTGTGTGTGTGTGTGTGTGCATATTAACTTCGTAATATGTAAAATTGCGACTAGTGAATTTATCGAAAAGTGGTTGTAAGTGTTGTGGTGACTTTTTCTGATGAAATAGTTAAAACGAGAAAAATGTCTAGACTTGTGTTGTATTTTGTAAAGAAATTGTGGATTGTTGTGGGTATTAACGAAAAAATGTGGAATTATTTGGGTTATCCTGGGTTAAGAGTGAAAATGTTTTCCCTATGTTGTATATGAAATGCATTGGTTGTATAATAAATAGTGTTATCCTGCATTTTAAGTTAATGTCTGCTCGACAAGATTCAGCCTGTGTGTGCGGTCATCACGTGACGTCACTGACATAGGGGGAAGTCGACAAGATTCAGCCTGTATGTGTGAGGTCATCACGTGACGTCACTGACCGCCGAGTAAACACAGGTGGGGTGACGTCACACTTGTTTAGACCTGTAGTAAGAGAAAGTACCATGCCCCATAGGAGGAGTTCATTTGAATGCTTACCCCCAGAGGGGAGAATCCAAAAACTTGATCCAAGGAGATGGAGTCTTGGTATTATCGAGAAAACTTGATCCAAGGAGATGGAGTCTTTGTATTATCGAAAAAACCTTGATCCAAGGAGATGGAGACTTGGTATTATCGAGAAAACCTTGATCCAAGGAATTGGAGCAGGGAATTTGGGATGCAAGTGGGAGTCCATTTTGAATGCTTACCCCCAGAGGGGGGAATCCAAAAAACTTGATCCGAGATCATAAGAAAATGAAATTCAAAAAAAACATTGGGATGGGGGTGAAAATGGGAGGGGGAACCTCAAAAATTTGATCCGAGGAGATCATAAGAAAATGAAATTCAAAAAAAAAATTCAAAAAAAAATCGGAAAAAAATTCGGGGCTCTGGGGCGATCCGGACAACGCTGCAGAAGGCACAGCAGAAGGCGCGGGCAGGCGCGAGGGCACAGCGGGCGGGCGCGAGGGCGGGGGCGGGTGGGGGGCGCTGGTGGGGGGGGTCTCGAGGGCGAGGTGGTCTCGAGGGCGAGGTGGTCTCGAGGGTGAGGTGGTCTCGAGGGCGAGGTCAAGGTCATTAGCATATAGGTGTGAAAAGGAGTCTGCTCAGGAAAGGGAGCCCCTCAGGAAAAGGAGCCACTCAGGCGCAGCCCTTTTCAGGAGGAGCCACTCAGGAAGATACCGCTCTGTAGAAGGAGCCACTGAGCCGCCTTCAGCACTACTTACATATATATATATATATATATATATATATATATATATATATATATATTAAGAAAAAGAGGATAAATAAGTATACACGATATGATGTAGGGCGAAATGACAGTAGTTTGTTGGATTATGTATTGGTAGATAAAAGACTGTTGAGTAGACTTCAGGATGTACATGTTTATAGAGGGGCCACAGATATATCAGATCACTTTCTAGTTGTAGCTACACTGAGAGTAAAAGGTAGATGGGATACAAGGAGAATAGAAGCATCAGGGAAGAGAGAGGTAAAGGTTTATAAACTAAAAGAGGAGGCAGTTAGGGTAAGATATAAACAGCTATTGGAGGATAGATGGGCTAATGAGAGCATAGGCAATGGGGTCGAAGAGGTATGGGGTAGGTTTAAAAATGTAGTGTTAGAGTGTTCAGCAGAAGTTTGTGGTTACAGGAAAGTGGGTGCAGTAGGGAAGAGGAGCGATTGGTGGAATGATGATGTAAAGAGAGTAGTAAGGGAGAAAAAGTTAGCATATGAGAAGTTTTTACAAAGTAGAAGTGATGCAAGGAGGGAAGAGTATATGGAGAAAAAGAGAGAAGTTAAGAGAGTGGTGAAGCAATGTAAAAAGAGAGCAAATGAGAGAGTGGGTGAGATGTTATCAACAAATTTTGTTGAAAATAAGAAAAAGTTTTGGAGTGAGATTAACAAGTTAAGAAAGCCTAGAGAACAAATGGATTTGTCTGTTAAAAATAGGAGAGGAGAGTTATTAAATGGAGAGTTAGAGGTATTGGGAAGATGGAAGGAATATTTTGAGGAATTGTTAAATGTTGATGAAGATAGGGAAGCTGTGATTTCGTGTATAGGGCAAGGAGGAATAACATCTTGTAGGAGTGAGGAAGAGCCAGTTGTGAGTGTGGGGGAAGTTCGTGAGGCAGTAGGTAAAATGAAAGGGGGTAAGGCAGCCGGGATTGATGGGATAAAGATAGAAATGTTAAAAGCAGGTGGGGATATAGTTTTGGAGTGGTTGGTGCAATTATTTAATAAATGTATGGAAGAGGGTAAGGTACCTAGGGATTGGCAGAGAGCATGCATAGTTCCTTTGTATAAAGGCAAGGGGGATAAAAGAGAGTGCAAAAATTATAGGGGGATAAGTCTGTTGAGTGTACCTGGTAAAGTGTATGGTAGAGTTATAATTGAAAGAATTAAGAGTAAGACGGAGAATAGGATAGCAGATGAACAAGGAGGCTTTAGGAAAGGTAGGGGGTGTGTGGACCAGGTGTTTACAGTGAAACATATAAGTGAACAGTATTTAGATAAGGCTAAAGAGGTCTTTGTGGCATTTATGGATTTGGAAAAGGCGTATGACAGGGTGGATAGGGGGGCAATGTGGCAGATGTTGCAAGTGTATGGTGTAGGAGGTAGGTTACTGAAAGCAGTGAAGAGTTTTTACGAGGATAGTGAGGCTCAAGTTAGAGTATGTAGGAAAGAGGGAAATTTTTTCCCAGTAAAAGTAGGCCTTAGACAAGGATGTGTGATGTCACCGTGGTTGTTTAATATATTTATAGATGGGGTTGTAAGAGAAGTAAATGCGAGGGTCTTGGCAAGAGGCGTGGAGTTAAAAGATAAAGAATCACACACAAAGTGGGAGTTGTCACAGCTGCTCTTTGCTGATGACACTGTGCTCTTGGGAGATTCTGAAGAGAAGTTGCAGAGATTGGTGGATGAATTTGGTAGGGTGTGCAAAAGAAGAAAATTAAAGGTGAATACAGGAAAGAGTAAGGTTATGAGGATAACAAAAAGATTAGGTGATGAAAGATTGAATATCAGATTGGAGGGAGAGAGTATGGAGGAGGTGAACGTATTCAGATATTTGGGAGTGGACGTGTCAGCGGATGGGTCTATGAAAGATGAGGTGAATCATAGAATTGATGAGGGAAAAAGAGTGAGTGGTGCACTTAGGAGTCTGTGGAGACAAAGAACTTTGTCCTTGGAGGCAAAGAGGGGAATGTATGAGAGTATAGTTTTACCAACGCTCTTATATGGGTGTGAAGCGTGGGTGATGAATGTTGCAGCGAGGAGAAGGCTGGAGGCAGTGGAGATGTCATGTCTGAGGGCAATGTGTGGTGTGAATATAATGCAGAGAATTCGTAGTTTGGAAGTTAGGAGGAGGTGCGGGATTACCAAAACTGTTGTCCAGAGGGCTGAGGAAGGGTTGTTGAGGTGGTTCGGACATGTAGAGAGAATGGAGCGAAACAGAATGACTTCAAGAGTGTATCAGTCTGTAGTGGAAGGAAGGCGGGGTAGGGGTCGGCCTAGGAAGGGTTGGAGGGAGGGGGTAAAGGAGGTTTTGTGTGCGAGGGGCTTGGACTTCCAGCAGGCATGCGTGAGCGTGTTTGATAGGAGTGAATGGAGACAAATGGTTTTTAATACTTGACGTGCTGTTGGAGTGTGAGCAAAGTAACATTTATGAAGGGATTCAGGGAAACCGGCAGGCCGGACTTGAGTCCTGGAGATGGGAAGTACAGTGCCTGCACTCTGAAGGAGGGGTGTTAATGTTGCAGTTTAAAAACTGTAGTGTAAAGCACCCTTCTGGCAAGACAGTGATGGAGTGAATGATGGTGAAAGTTTTTCTTTTTCGGGCCACCCTGCCTTGGTGGGAATCGGCCGGTGTGATAATAATAAAAAAATATATATATATATATATATATATATATATATATATATATATATATATATATATATATATATATATATATATATATATATATATATATTTTTACCACCCCATCTTTATATATATATATATATATATATATATATATATATATATATATATATATATATATATATATATATATAATGTATATATATATAATTTTTTTTTCTTTCAACAAACCGGCTGTATCCCACCAAGGCAGGGTTTACCTGGAGTTTACCTGGAGAGAGTTCCGGGGGTCAACGCCCCCGCGGCCCGGTCTGTGACCAGGCCTCTTTAGGTCAGTGTCCCAGGATGCGACCCACACCAGTCGACTAACACCCAGGTACCCATTTTACTGATGGGGAACATAGAAACAGGTGGAAAGAAACACGTCCAATGTTTCTACTCTGGCTGGGAATCGAACCCAGGCCCTCACCGTGTGAAGCGAGAGCGTTAACCACCAGGCCACCAGAGGGTGACCCAAAAAGAAAAACGAAAGTTTGTCTTTTTAACTTTAGTAATGTATACAGGAGGAAGAGTTACTAGCCCCTTGCTCCCAGCATTTTAGTCGACTCTTACAACACGCATTGCTTACGGAGGAAGAATTCTGTTCCACTTTCTCATGGAGATAAGAGAAAATAAACAAGAACAAGAACTAGTAATAATAATAGTAATAATAATAATAATTTTCTTTTCTACAAGTACATGTGCAAGGTATACAGGTCTAGCTGACAGCAGTGACATACTACTGGTTAGAAAGCCGCTCGTTATGTCGAGCGATGCGACCCATACCAGTCCACTAACACTCAGGTACCCATTTTACTGATGGATGAACATGGACAACCTATGTAAGGAAACACGTCCAATGTTTCCACTCCTTCATCGAGAATCGAACCCGGACCCTCACCGCGTGAAGAAAGATAGGAAAATAGAAGAAAACCCAGAGGGGTGTGTATATAAGTGCTTGTACATGTATGTATAGTGTGACCTAAGTGTAAGTAGAAGTAGCAAGACATACCAGATACCTTGCATGTTTGAGACAGAAAAAAAGACAGCAGCAATCCTACCACCTTTAAAGCAATTACAGGTTCCCGTTTTACACTCACTTGGCAGGACGGTAGTACCTCCCTGAGCGGTTGCTGTCTACCAGCCTACTACCACAGGACGGTAGTACCTCCCTGGGTGGTTGCTGTCTACCGACCTACTACCACAGGACGGTAGTACCTCCCTGGGTGGTTGCTGTCTACCAACCTACTACCACAGGACGGTAGTACCTCCCTGGGTGGTTGCTGTCTACCAGCCTACTACCACAGGACGGTAGTACCTCCCTGGGTGGTTGCTGTCTACCAACCTACTACCACAGGACGGTAGTACCTCCCTGGGTGGTTGCTGTCTACCAACCTACTACCACAGGACGGTAGTACCTCCCTGGGTGGTTGCTGTCTACCAGCCTACTACCACAGGACGGTAGTACCTCCCTGGGTGGTTGCTGTCTACCAACCTACTACCACAGGACGGTAGTACCTCCCTGGGTGGTTGCTGTCTACCAGCCTACTACCACAGGACGGTAGTACCTCCCTGGGTGGTTGCTGTCTACCAACCTACTACCACAGGACGGTAGTACCTCCCTGGGTGGTTGCTGTCTACCAGCCTACTACCACAGGACGGTAGTACCTCCATGGGTGGTTGCTGTCTACCAACCTACTACCACAGGACGGTAGTACCTCCCTGGGTGGTTGCTGTCTACCAGCCTACTACCACAGGACGGTAGTACCTCCCTGGGTGGTTGCTGTCTACCAACCTACTACCACAGGACGGTAGTACCTCCCTGGGTGGTTGCTGTCTACCAGCCTACTACCACAGGACGGTAGTACCTCCCTGGGTGGTTGCTGTCTACCAGCCTACTACCACAGGACGGTAGTACCTCCCTGGGTGGTTGCTGTCTACCAGCCTACTACCACAGGACGGTAGTACCTCCCTGGGTGGTTGCTGTCTACCGACCTACTACCACAGGACGGTAGTACCTCCCTGGGTGGTTGCTGTCTACCAACCTACTACCACAGGACGGTAGTACCTCCCTGGGTGGTTGCTGTCTACCGACCTACTACCACAGGACGGTAGTACCTCCCTGGGTGGTTGCTGTCTACCGACCTACTACCACAGGACGGTAGTACCTCCCTGGGTGGTTGCTGTCTACCGACCTACTACCACAGGACGGTAGTACCTCCCTGAGCGGTTGCTGTCTACCAGCCTACTACCACAGGACGGTAGTACCTCCCTGGGTGGTTTCTGTCTACTGACCTACTACCACAGGACGGTAGTACCTCCCTGGGTGGTTGCTGTCTACCGACCTACTACCACAGGACGGTAGTACCTCCCTGGGTGGTTGCTGTCTACAGACCTACTACCACAGGACGGTAGTACCTCCCTGGGTGGTTGCTGTCTACCGACCTACTACCACAGGAGGGTAGTACCTCTCTGCGTGGTTGCTGTCTACCAACCTACTACCACAGGACGGTAGTACCTCTCTGGGTGGTTGCTGTCTACCAACCTACCACCACAGGACGGTAGTACCTCTCTGGGTGGTT
>NC_091298.1:49763802-49793802 GCF_038502225.1 Cherax quadricarinatus
TTCCCTCCTTCAGAGTGCTGGCACTGTACTTCCCTCCTTCAGAGTGCTGGCACTGTACTTCCCTCCTTCAGAGTGCTGGCACTGTACTTCCCTCCTTCAGAGTGCTGGCACTGTACTTCCCTCCTTCAGAGTGCTGGCACTGTACTTCCCTCCTTCAGAGTGCTGGCACTGTACTTCCCTCCTTCAGAGTGCTGGCACTGTACTTCCCTCCTTCAGAGTGCTGGCACTGTACTTCCCTCCTTCAGAGTGCTGGCACTGTACTTCCCTCCTTCAGAGTGCTGGCACTGTACTTCCCTCCTTCAGAGTGCTGGCACTGTACTTCCCTCCTTCAGAGTGCTGGCACTGTACTTCCCTCCTTCAGAGTGCTGGCACTGTACTTCCCTCCTTCAGAGTGCTGGCACTGTACTTCCCTCCTTCAGAGTGCTGGCACTGTACTTCCCTCCTTCAGAGTGCGGGCACTGTACTTCCCTCCTTCAGAGTGCGGGCACTGTACTTCCCTCCTTCAGAGTGCTGGCACTGTACTTCCCTCCTTCAGAGTGCTGGCACTGTACTTCCCTCCTTCAGAGTGCGGGCACTGTACTTCCCTCCTTCAGAGTGCTGGCACTCTACTTCCCTCCTTCAGAGTGCTGGCACTCTACTTCCCTCCTTCAGAGTGCAGGCACTCTACTTCCCTCCTTCAGAGTGCTGGCACTGTACTTCCCTCCTTCAGAGTGCAGGCACTCTACTTCCCTCCTTCAGAGTGCAGGCACTCTACTTCCCTCCTTCAGAGTGCTGGCACTCTACTTCCCTCCTTCAGAGTGCTGGCACTCTACTTCCCTCCTTCAGAGTGCTGGCACTGTACTTCCCTCCTTCAGAGTGCTGGCACTGTACTTCCCTCCTTCGGAGTGCTGGCACTGTACTTCCCTCCTTCAGTGCTGGCACTGTACTTCCCTCCTTCAGAGTGCTGGCACTCTACTTCCCTCCTTCAGAGTGCTGGCACTGTACTTCCCTCCTTCAGAGTGCTTGCACTCTACTTCCTTCCTTCAGAGTGCTGGCACTCTACTTCCCTCCTTCAGAGTGCTGGCACTGTACTTCCCTCCTTCAGAGTGCTGGCACTGTACTTCCCTCCTTCAGAGTGCTGGCACTGTACTTCCCTCCTTCAGAGTGCTGGCACTGTACTTCCCTCCTTCAGAGTGCTGGCACTGTACTTCCCTCCTTCAGAGTGCTGGCACTGTACTTCCCTCCTTCAGAGTGCTGGCACTGTACTTCCCTCCTTCAGAGTGCTGGCACTGTACTTCCCTCCTTCAGAGTGCTGGCACTGTACTTCCCTCCTTCAGAGTGCTGGCACTGTACTTCCCTCCTTCAGAGTGCTGGCACTGTACTTCCCTCCTTCAGAGTGCTGGCACTGTACTTCCCTCCTTCAGAGTGCTGGCACTCTACTTCCCTCCTTCAGAGTGCTGGCACTGTACTTCCCTCCTTCAGAGTGCTGGCACTGTACTTCCCTCCTTCAGAGTGCTGGCACTGTACTTCCCTCCTTCAGAGTGCTGGCACTCTACTTCCCTCCTTCCGAGTGCTTGCACTGTACTTCCCTCCTTCAGAGTGCTGGCACTGTAATTCCCTCCTTCAGAGTGCTGGCACTGTACTTCCCTCCTTCAGAATGCTGGCACTGTACTTCCCTCTTTCAGAGTGCTGGCACTGTACTTCCCTCCTTCAGAGTGCTGGCACTGTACTTCCCTCCTTCAGAGTGCTGGCACTGTACTTCCCTCCTTCAGAGTGCTGGCACTGTACTTCCCTCCTTCAGAGTGCTGGCACTGTACTTCCCTCCTTCAGAGTGCTGGCACTGTACTTCCCTCCTTCAGAGTGCTGGCACTGTACTTCCCTCCTTCAGAGTGCTGGCACTGTACTTCCCTCCTTCAGAGTGCTGGCACTGTACTTCCCTCCTTCAGAGTGCTGGCACTGTACTTCCCTCCTTCAGAGTGCTGGCACTCTACTTCCCTCCTTCAGAGTGCTGGCACTCTACTTCCCTCCTTCAGAGTGCTGGCACTGTACTTCCCTCCTTCAGAGTGCTGGCACTCTACTTCCCTCCTTCAAAGTGCTGGCACTCTACTTCCCTCCTTCAGAGTGCTGGCACTGTACTTCCCTCCTTCAGAGTGCTGGCACTCTACTTCCCTCCTTCAGAGTGCTGGCACTGTACTTCCCTCCTTCAGAGTGCAGGCACTGTACTTCCCTCCTTCAGAGTGCTGGCACTGTACTTCCCTCCTTCAGAGTGCTGGCACTGTACTTCCCTCCTTCAGAGTGCTGGAACTGTACTTCCCTCCTTCAGAGTGCTGGCACTCTACTTCCCTCCTTCAGAGTGCTGGCACTGTACTTCCCTCCTTCAGAGTGCTGGCACTGTACTTCCCTCCTTCAGAGTGCTGGCACTGTACTTCCCTCCTTCAGAGTGCTGGCACTGTACTTCCCTCCTTCAGAGTGCTGGCACTGTACTTCCCTCCTTCAGAGTGCTGGCACTCTACTTCCCTCCTTCAGAGTGCTGGCACTGTACTTCCCTCCTTCAGAGTGCTGGCACTCTACTTCCCTCCTTCAGAGTGCTGGCACTCTACTTCCCTCCTTCAGAGTGCTGGCACTGTACTTCCCTCCTTCAGAGTGCTGGCACTGTACTTCCCTCCTTCAGAGTGCAGGCACTCTACTTCCCTCCTTCAGAGTGCTTTCACTGTACTTCCCTCCTTCAGAGTGCAGGCACTGTACTTCCTTCCTTCAGAGTGCTGGCACTGTACTTCCCTCCTTCAGAGTGCTGGCACTGTACTTCCCTCCTTCAGAGTGCTGGCACTGTACTTCCCTCCTTCAGAGTGCTGGCACTGTACTTCCCTCCTTCAGAGTGCTGGCACTGTACTTCCCTCCTTCAGAGTGCTGGCACTGTACTTCCCTCCTTCAGAGTGCTGGCACTGTACTTCCCTCCTTCAGAGTGCTGGCACTGTACTTCCCTCCTTCAGAGTGCTGGCACTGTACTTCCCTCCTTCAGAGTGCTGGCACTCTACTTCCCTCCTTCAGAGTGCTGGCACTGTACTTCCCTCCTTCAGAGTGCTGGCACTGTACTTCCCTCCTTCAGAGTGCTGGCACTCTACTTCCCTCCTTCAGAGTGCTGGCACTGTACTTCCCTCCTTCAGAGTGCAGGCACTCTACTTCCCTCCTTCAGAGTGCTGGCACTGTACTTCCCTCCTTCAGAGTGCTGGCACTGTACTTCCCTCCTTCAGAGTGCTGGAATTGTACTTCCCTCCTTCAGAGTGCTGGCACTCTACTTCCCTCCTTCAGAGTGCTGGCACTGTACTTCCCTCCTTCAGAGTGCTGGCACTGTACTTCCCTCCTTCAGAGTGCTGGCACTGTACTTCCCTCCTTCAGAGTGCTGGCACTGTACTTCCCTCCTTCAGAGTGCTGGCACTGTACTTCCCTCCTTCAGAGTGCTGGCACTCTACTTCCCTCCTTCAGAGTGCTGGCACTGTACTTCCCTCCTTCAGAGTGCTGGCACTGTACTTCCCTCCTTCAGAGTGCTGGCACTGTACTTCCCTCCTTCAGAGTGCAGGCACTCTACTTCCCTCCTTCAGAGTGCTTTCACTGTACTTCCCTCCTTCAGAGTGCAGGCACTGTACTTCCCTCCTTCAGAGTGCTGGCACTGTACTTCCCTCCTTCAGAGTGCTGGCACTGTACTTCCCTCCTTCAGAGTGCTGGCACTCTACTTCCCTCCTTCAGAGTGCTGGCACTGTACTTCCCTCCTTCAGAGTGCAGGCACTGTACTTCCCTCCTTCAGAGTGCTGGCACTGTACTTCCCTCCTTCAGAGTGCTGGCACTGTACTTCCCTCCTTCAGAGTGCTGGAACTGTACTTCCCTCCTTCAGAGTGCTGGCACTCTACTTCCCTTTTTCAGAGTGCTGGCACTGTACTTCCCTCCTTCAGAGTGCTGGCACTGTACTTCCCTCCTTCAGAGTGCTGGCACTGTACTTCCCTCCTTCAGAGTGCTGGCACTGTACTTCCCTCCTTCAGAGTGCTGGCACTGTACTTCCCTCCTTCAGAGTGCTGGCACTCTACTTCCCTCCTTCAGAGTGCTGGCACTGTACTTCCCTCCTTCAGAGTGCTGGCACTCTACTTCCCTCCTTCAGAGTGCTGGCACTCTACTTCCCTCCTTCAGAGTGCTGGCACTCTACTTCCCTCCTTCAGAGTGCTGGCACTGTACTTCCCTCCTTAAGAGTGCAGGCACTCTACTTCCCTCCTTCAGAGTGCTTTCACTGTACTTCCCTCCTTCAGAGTGCAGGCACTGTACTTCCCTCCTTCAGAGTGCTGGCACTGTACTTCCCTCCTTCAGAGTGCTGGCACTGTACTTCCCTCCTTCAGAGTGCTGGCACTGTACTTCCCTCCTTCAGAGTGCTGGCACTGTACTTCCCTCCTTCAGAGTGCTGGCACTGTACTTCCCTCCTTCAGAGTGCTGGCACTGTACTTCCCTCCTTCAGAGTGCTGGCACTGTACTTCCCTCCTTCAGAGTGCTGGGACTGTACTTCCCTCCTTCAGAGTGCTGGCACTCTACTTCCCTCCTTCAGAGTGCTGGCACTGTACTTCCCTCCTTCAGAGTGCTGGCACTGTACTTCCCTCCTTCAGAGTGCTGGCACTCTACTTCCCTCCTTCAGAGTGCTGGCACTCTACTTCCCTCCTTCAGAGTGCTGGCACTGTACTTCCCTCCTTCAGAGTGCTGGCACTGTACTTCCCTCCTTCAGAGTGCTGGAATTGTACTTCCCTCCTTCAGAGTGCTGGCACTCTACTTCCCTCCTTCAGAGTGCTGGCACTGTACTTCCCTCCTTCAGAGTGCTGGCACTGTACTTCCCTCCTTCAGAGTGCTGGCACTGTACTTCCCTCCTTCAGAGTGCTGGCACTGTACTTCCCTCCTTCAGAGTGCTGGCACTGTACTTCCCTCCTTCAGAGTGCTGGCACTGTACTTCCCTCCTTCAGAGTGCTGGCACTGTACTTCCCTCCTTCAGAGTGCTGGCACTGTACTTCCCTCCTTCAGAGTGCTGGCACTCTACTTCCCTCCTTCAGAGTGCTGGCACTGTACTTCCCTCCTTCAGAGTGCTGGCACTGTACTTCCCTCCTTCAGAGTGCTGGCACTGTACTTCCCTCCTTCAGAGTGCAGGCACTCTACTTCCCTCCTTCAGAGTGCTTTCACTGTACTTCCCTCCTTCAGAGTGCAGGCACTGTACTTCCCTCCTTCAGAGTGCAGGCACTGTACTTCCCTCCTTCAGAGTGCTGGCACTGTACTTCCCTCCTTCAGAGTGCTGGCACTGTACTTCCCTCCTTCAGAGTGCTGGCACTGTACTTCCCTCCTTCAGAGTGCTGGCACTGTACTTCCCTCCTTCAGAGTGCTGGCACTGTACTTCCCTCCTTCAGAGTGCTGGCACTGTACTTCCCTCCTTCAGAGTGCTGGCACTGTACTTCCCTCCTTCAGAGTGCTGGCACTGTACTTCCCTCCTTCAGGGTGCTGGCACTGTACTTCCCTCCTTCAGAGTGCTGGCACTGTACTTCCCTCCTTCAGAGTGCTGGCACTGTACTTCCCTCCTTCAGAGTGCTGGCACTGTACTTCCCTCCTTCAGAGTGCTGGCACTGTACTTCCCTCCTTCAGAGTGCTGGCACTGTACTTCCCTCCTTCAGAGTGCTGGCACTGTACTTCCCTCCTTCAGAGTGCTGGCACTGTACTTCCCTCCTTCAGAGTGCTGGCACTGTACTTCCCTCCTTCAGAGTGCTGGCACTCTACTTCCCTCCTTCAGAGTGCTGGCACTGTACTTCCCTCCTTCAGAGTGCTGGCACTCTACTTCCCTCCTTCAGAGTGCTGGCACTGTACTTCCCTCCTTCAGAGTGCTGGCACTGTACTTCCCTCCTTCAGAGTGCTGGCACTGTAATTCCCTCCTTCAGAGTGCTGGCACTGTACTTCCCTCCTTCAGAGTGCTGGCACTGTACTTCCCTCCTTCAGAGTGCTGGCACTGTACTTCCCTCCTTCAGAGTGCTGGCACTGTACTTCCCTCCTTCAGAGTGCTGGCACTGTACTTCCCTCCTTCAGAGTGCTGGCACTGTACTTCCCTCCTTCAGAGTGCTGGCACTGTACTTCCCTCCTTCAGAGTGCTGGCACTGTACTTCCCTCCTTCAGAGTGCTGGCACTGTACTTCCCTCCTTCAGAGTGCTGGCACTGTACTTCCCTCCTTCAGAGTGCTGGCACTGTACTTCCTTCCTTCAGAGTGCTGGCACTCTACTTCCCTCCTTCAGAGTGCTGGCACTGTACTTCCCTCCTTCAGAGTGCTGGCACTGTACTTCCCTCCTTCAGAGTGCTGGCACTGTACTTCCCTCCTTCAGAGTGCTGGCACTGTACTTCCCTCCTTCAGAGTGCTGGCACTCTACTTCCCTCCTTCAGAGTGCTGGCACTGTACTTCCCTCCTTCAGAGTGCTGGCACTGTACTTCCCTCCTTCAGAGTGCTGGCACTCTACTTCCCTCCTTCAGAGTGCTGGCACTGTACTTCCCTCCTTCAGAGTGCTGGCACTCTACTTCCCTCCTTCAGAGTGCTGGCACTGTACTTCCCTCCTTCAGAGTGCTGGCACTCTACTTCCCTCCTTCAGAGTGCTGGCACTGTACTTCCCTCCTTCAGAGTGCTGGCACTGTACTTCCCTCCTTCAGAGTGCTGGCACTGTACTTCCCTCCTTCAGAGTGCTGGCACTGTACTTCCCTCCTTCAGAGTGCTGGCACTGTACTTCCCTCCTTCAGAGTGCTGGCACTGTACTTCCCTCCTTCAGAGTGCTGGCACTGTACTTCCCTCCTTCAGAGTGCTGGCACTGTACTTCCCTCCTTCAGAGTGCTGGCACTGTACTTCCCTCCTTCAGAGTGCTGGCACTCTACTTCCCTCCTTCAGAGTGCTGGCACTGTACTTCCCTCCTTCAGAGTGCTGGCACTGTACTTCCCTCCTTCAGAGTGCTGGCACTGTACTTCCCTCCTTCAGAGTGCTGGCACTGTACTTCCCTCCTTCAGAGTGCTGGCACTGTACTTCCCTCCTTCAGAGTGCTGGCACTGTACTTCCCTCCTTCAGAGTGCTGGCACTGTACTTCCCTCCTTCAGAGTGCTGGCACTGTACTTCCCTCCTTCAGAGTGCTGGCACTGTACTTCCCTCCTTCAGAGTGCTGGCACTGTACTTCCCTCCTTCAGAGTGCTGGCACTGTACTTCCCTCCTTCAGAGTGCTGGCACTGTACTTCCCTCCTTCAGAGTGCTGGCACTGTACTTCCCTCCTTCAGAGTGCTGGCACTGTACTTCCCTCCTTCAGAGTGCTGGCACTGTACTTCCCTCCTTCAGAGTGCTGGCACTGTACTTCCCTCCTTCAGAGTGCTGGCACTGTACTTCCCTCCTTCAGAGTGCTGGCACTGTACTTCCCTCCTTCAGAGTGCTGGCACTGTACTTCCCTCCTTCAGAGTGCTGGCACTGTACTTCCCTCCTTCAGAGTGCTGGCACTGTACTTCCCTCCTTCAGAGTGCTGGCACTGTACTTCCCTCCTTCAGAGTGCTGGCACTGTACTTCCCTCCTTCAGAGTGCTGGCACTCTACTTCCCTCCTTCAGAGTGCTGGCACTCTACTTCCCTCCTTCAGAGTGCTGGCACTGTACTTCCCTCCTTCAGAGTGCTGGCACTGTACTTCCCTCCTTCAGAGTGCTGGCACTGTACTTCCCTCCTTCAGAGTGCTGGCACTGTACTTCCCTCCTTCAGAGTGCTGGCACTGTACTTCCCTCCTTCAGAGTGCTGGCACTGTACTTCCCTCCTTCAGAGTGCTGGCACTGTACTTCCCTCCTTCAGAGTGCTGGCACTGTACTTCCCTCCTTCAGAGTGCTGGCACTGTACTTCCCTCCTTCAGAGTGCTGGCACTGTACTTCCCTCCTTCAGAGTGCTGGCACTGTACTTCCCTCCTTCAGAGTGCTGGCACTGTACTTCCCTCCTTCAGAGTGCTGGCACTGTACTTCCCTCCTTCAGAGTGCTGGCACTGTACTTCCCTCCTTCAGAGTGCTGGCACTGTACTTCCCTCCTTCAGAGTGCTGGCACTGTACTTCCCTCCTTCAGAGTGCTGGCACTGTACTTCCCTCCTTCAGAGTGCTGGCACTGTACTTCCCTCCTTCAGAGTGCTGGCACTGTACTTCCCTCCTTCAGAGTGCTGGCACTGTACTTCCCTCCTTCAGAGTGCTGGCACTCTACTTCCCTCCTTCAGAGTGCTGGCACTCTACTTCCCTCCTTCAGAGTGCTGGCACTCTACTTCCCTCCTTCAGAGTGCTGGCACTCTACTTCCCTCCTTCAGAGTGCTGGCACTCTACTTCCCTCCTTCAGAGTGCTGGCACTCTACTTCCCTCCTTCAGAGTGCTGGCACTGTACTTCCCTCCTTCAGAGTGCTGGCACTGTACTTCCCTCCTTCAGAGTGCTGGCACTGTACTTCCCTCCTTCAGAGTGCTGGCACTGTACTTCCCTCCTTCAGAGTGCTGGCACTGTACTTCCCTCCTTCAGAGTGCTGGCACTGTACTTCCCTCCTTCAGAGTGCTGGCACTGTACTTCCCTCCTTCAGAGTGCTGGCACTGTACTTCCCTCCTTCAGAGTGCTGGCACTGTACTTCCCTCCTTCAGAGTGCTGGCACTGTACTTCCCTCCTTCAGAGTGCTGGCACTGTACTTCCCTCCTTCAGAGTGCTGGCACTGTACTTCCCTCCTTCAGAGTGCTGGCACTGTACTTCCCTCCTTCAGAGTGCTGGCACTGTACTTCCCTCCTTCAGAGTGCTGGCACTGTACTTCCCTCCTTCAGAGTGCTGGCACTGTACTTCCCTCCTTCAGAGTGCTGGCACTGTACTTCCCTCCTTCAGAGTGCTGGCACTGTACTTCCCTCCTTCAGAGTGCTGGCACTGTACTTCCCTCCTTCAGAGTGCTGGCACTGTACTTCCCTCCTTCAGAGTGCTGGCACTGTACTTCCCTCCTTCAGAGTGCTGGCACTCTACTTCCCTCCTTCGGAGTGCTGGCACTCTACTTCCCTCCTTCGGAGTGCTGGCACTCTACTTCCCTCCTTCGGAGTGCTGGCACTCTACTTCTCTCCTTCAGAGTGCTGGCACTCTACTTCCCTCCTTCAGAGTGCTGGCACTCTACTTCCCTCCTTCAGAGTGCTGGCACTCTACTTCCCTCCTTCAGAGTGCTGGCACTGTACTTCCCTCCTTCAGAGTGCTGGCACTGTACTTCCCTCCTTCAGAGTGCTGGCACTGTACTTCCCTCCTTCAGAGTGCTGGCACTGTACTTCCCTCCTTCAGAGTGCTGGCACTGTACTTCCCTCCTTCAGAGTGCTGGCACTGTACTTCCCTCCTTCAGAGTGCTGGCACTGTACTTCCCTCCTTCAGAGTGCTGGCACTCTACTTCCCTCCTTCAGAGTGCTGGCACTGTACTTCCCTCCTTCAGAGTGCTGGCACTCTACTTCCCTCCTTCAGAGTGCTGGCACTCTACTTCCCTCCTTCAGAGTGCTGGCACTGTACTTCCCTCCTTCAGAGTGCTGGCACTGTACTTCCCTCCTTCAGAGTGCTGGCACTGTACTTCCCTCCTTCAGAGTGCTGGCACTGTACTTCCCTCCTTCAGAGTGCTGGCACTGTACTTCCCTCCTTCAGAGTGCTGGCACTGTACTTCCCTCCTTCAGAGTGCTGGCACTGTACTTCCCTCCTTCAGAGTGCTGGCACTGTACTTCCCTCCTTCAGAGTGCTGGCACTCTACTTCCCTCCTTCAGAGTGCTGGCACTCTACTTCCCTCCTTCAGAGTGCTGGCACTGTACTTCCCTCCTTCAGAGTGCTGGCACTGTACTTCCCTCCTTCAGAGTGCTGGCACTGTACTTCCCTCCTTCAGAGTGCTGGCACTGTACTTCCCTCCTTCAGAGTGCTGGCACTGTACTTCCCTCCTTCAGAGTGCTGGCACTGTACTTCCCTCCTTCAGAGTGCTGGCACTGTACTTCCCTCCTTCAGAGTGCTGGCACTGTACTTCCCTCCTTCAGAGTGCTGGCACTGTACTTCCCTCCTTCAGAGTGCTGGCACTGTACTTCCCTCCTTCAGAGTGCTGGCACTGTACTTCCCTCCTTCAGAGTGCTGGCACTGTACTTCCCTCCTTCAGAGTGCTGGCACTGTACTTCCCTCCTTCAGAGTGCTGGCACTGTACTTCCCTCCTTCAGAGTGCTGGCACTCTACTTCCCTCCTTCAGAGTGCTGGCACTCTACTTCCCTC
Source organism: Cherax quadricarinatus (assembly GCF_038502225.1). Taxonomy (NCBI): domain Eukaryota; kingdom Metazoa; phylum Arthropoda; class Malacostraca; order Decapoda; family Parastacidae; genus Cherax; species Cherax quadricarinatus. The sequence continues at coordinate 49,774,074 of NC_091298.1, forward strand.
CTTCAGAGTGCTGGCACTGTACTTCCCTCCTTCAGAGTGCTGGCACTGTACTTCCCTCCTTCAGAGTGCTGGCACTGTACTTCCCTCCTTCAGAGTGCTGGCACTGTACTTCCCTCCTTCAGAGTGCTGGCACTGTACTTCCCTCCTTCAGAGTGCTGGCACTCTACTTCCCTCCTTCAGAGTGCTGGCACTCTACTTCCCTCCTTCAGAGTGCTGGCACTCTACTTCCCTCCTTCAGAGTGCTGGCACTGTACTTCCCTCCTTCAGAGTGCTGGCACTCTACTTCCCTCCTTCAGAGTGCTGGCACTCTACTTCCCTCCTTCAGAGTGCTGGCACTGTACTTCCCTCCTTCAGAGTGCTGGCACTGTACTTCCCTCCTTCAGAGTGCTGGCACTGTACTTCCCTCCTTCAGAGTGCTGGCACTGTACTTCCCTCCTTCAGAGTGCTGGCACTGTACTTCCCTCCTTCAGAGTGCTGGCACTGTACTTCCCTCCTTCAGAGTGCTGGCACTGTACTTCCCTCCTTCAGAGTGCTGGCACTCTACTTCCCTCCTTCAGAGTGCTGGCACTGTACTTCCCTCCTTCAGAGTGCTGGCACTGTACTTCCCTCCTTCAGAGTGCTGGCACTGTACTTCCCTCCTTCAGAGTGCTGGCACTGTACTTCCCTCCTTCAGAGTGCTGGCACTGTACTTCCCTCCTTCAGAGTGCTGGCACTGTACTTCCCTCCTTCAGAGTGCTGGCACTGTACTTCCCTCCTTCAGAGTGCTGGCACTCTACTTCCCTCCTTCAGAGTGCTGGCACTGTACTTCCCTCCTTCAGAGTGCTGGCACTGTACTTCCCTCCTTCAGAGTGCTGGCACTGTACTTCCGTCCTTCAGAGTGCTGGCACTGTACTTCCCTCCTTCAGAGTGCTGCCACTGTACTTCCCTCCTTCAGAGTGCTTGCACTGTACTTCCCTCCTTCAGAGTGCTGGCACTCTACTTCCCTCCTTCAGAGTGCTGGCACTCTACTTCCCTCCTTCAGAGTGCTGGCACTCTACTTCCCTCCTTCAGAGTGCTGGCACTGTACTTCCCTCCTTCAGAGTGCTGGCACTCTACTTCCCTCCTTCAGAGTGCTGGCACTGTACTTCCCTCCTTCAGAGTGCTGGCACTGTACTTCCCTCCTTCAGAGTGCTGGCACTGTACTTCCGTCCTTCAGAGTGCTGGCACTGTACTTCCCTCCTTCAGAGTGCTGCCACTGTACTTCCCTCCTTCAGAGTGCTTGCACTGTACTTCCCTCCTTCAGAGTGCTGGCACTCTATTTCCCTCCTTCAGAGTGCTGGCACTCTACTTCCCTCCTTCAGAGTGCTGGCACTGTACTTCCCTCCTTCAGAGTGCTGGCACTGTACTTCCCTCCTTCAGAGTGCTGGCACTCTACTTCCCTCCTTCAGAGTGCTGGCACTGTACTTCCCTCCTTCAGAGTGCTGTCACTGTACTTCCCTCCTTCAGAGTGCTGGCACTCTACTTCCCTCCTTCAGAGTGCTGGCACTGTACTTGCCTCCTTCAGAGTGCTGGCACTGTACTTGTCTCCTTCAGAGTGCTGGCACTCTACTTCCCTCCTTCAGAGTGCTGGCACTCTACTTCCCTCCTTCAGAGTGCTGGCACTGTACTTCCCTCCTTCAGAGTGCTGGCACTGTACTTCCCTCCTTCAGAGTGCTGGCACTGTACTTCCCTCCTTCAGAGTGCTGGCACTGTACTTCCCTCCTTCAGAGTGCTGGCACTGTACTTCCCTCCTTCAGAGTGCTGGCACTGTACTTCCCTCCTTCAGAGTGCTGGCACTGTACTTCCCTCCTTCAGAGTGCTGGCACTGTACTTCCCTCCTTCAGAGTGCTGGCACTGTACTTCCCTCCTTCAGAGTGCTGGCACTGTACTTCCCTCCTTCAGAGTGCTGGCACTGTACTTCCCATCTCCAGGACTCAAGTTCTGCCTGCCGGTTTACCTTGTTGGTAATTCCTCTTGTGTTTGTTGGTAATTCCTCTTGTGTTGGTAATTCCTCTTGTGTTTGTTGGTAATTCCTGTTGTTTGTTGGTAATTCCTCTTGTGTTTGTTGGTAATTCCTGTTGTTTGTTGGTAATTCCTCTTGTGTTTGTTGGTAATTCCTCTTGTGTTGGTAATTCCTCTTGTGTTTGTTGGTAATTCCTCTTGTGTTGGTAATTCCTCTTGTGTTTGTTGGTAATTCCTCTTGTGTTGGTAATTCCTCTTGTGTTTGTTGGTAATTCCTCTTGTGTTTCTTGGTAATTCCTCTTGTGTTTGTTGGTAATTCCTGTTGTTTGTTGGTAATTCCTCTTGTGTTTCTTGGTAATTCCTCTTGTGTTGGTAATTCCTCTTGTGTTTCTTGGTAATTCCTCTTGTGTTTGTTGGTAATTCCTCTTGTGTTTGTTGGTAATTCCTCTTGTGTTTGTTGGTAATTCCTCTTGTGTTGGTAATTCCTCTTGTGTTTGTTGGTAATTCCTCTTGTGTTTGCTTATTCCTTTTACGTTTGTTGGCAATTCTTCTTTGTTACCCATTTTTCTCTTTCCACATTTTTCCTTGTTTCACTCTGTCTCATTCTTCAGTCTCTGTTTCCTCTTCGATCTTCTCCTCTCCCTCTTTCTTCTCCTTCGCCCTGATTTGACCTTCACCATTCCCAGCTCTTCACATTTTCCCCCATTCCTCTACCCATTTTTTTTCAAATCTTTCTTTACTCCATTTATCTCTTCTCCCATTCCTCTTCTCCTTTGTCTCCTTCTCATGTTCTTAGTTACTTCCCATTTACATCTCTTTGTTCTCTTGCCCATTTCACCTATCCTCTATCCTGCAGCTGAAGAGGTGGTGGATGGGGAGGGGAGATGAGGGGGGAAGCATTCCCCTCTTTGGCTGGAGCAGTCTATAAGAGGGGTCAAGAGACGAGAACATTTTAAGAGGAAGAGAAAGGGGATTTTGTTGACAAAATTCTGTGACACTGTGGGAACACCAGCAGTGTGATGCTATATTATTGTGATAACAAAAACAGGCACAATACCGTGACTGGAACGATGCACAAATAACCCGCACATAGAAAAGAGGAGCTTAAGACGACGTTTCGGTCCGACTTGGACCATTTACAAAGTCACACTAACCAGAAGTGGAGCAGGACGGCTTTATATCTAGGCAGGAAGAGGTAGTGGTGGTAGTAGTAGTAGTAGTGGTGGTAGTAGCAGTAGTGGTAGTGGTAGTAGTGGGGAATTAAGGAGGAGCCAGTCAAATACAAAGAAAGAGGAGCACTGCTAGGGAGCTAGGTGCCCATAAGGGAGCTAGGTGCCCATAAGGGAGCTAGGTGCCCATAAGGGAGCTAGGTGCCCACAAGGGAGCTAGGTGCCCACAAGGGAGCTAGGTGCCCACAGAGGGAGAGCAAGTGCACAGAGGTGGGGGGAAGAGGAAGTGATGAAATAAATAATGAAGGAACAGAAACACGTGACAGAAGAAAGAAAGACAAAAAAGGAAAGAGGAAAGGGAAAAAGGGAGAAGAAGAAAAAATGAGGAGTCGGGTTAAGTCACGGGTGTTCTGAAGTTTGTAGCATTTTACAATATAGTGGGAGTAAAGTAAAAGGACACAAGTGCAACTAATGTGACATTTATTGTGGCAACGTTTCGCTCTCCAGGAGCTTTATCAAGCCATTACAAACAATACATGGACACAGAGGGTATATGCAGTCAATGCAGGAGTTTACACTATACCCTGTGGAGGCTGCGACAAGATCTACGTAGGTGAAACAGCAAGAAACCTCGACACCCGCCTCAATGAACACATATACGCATGTAGGAACGACAACTTAAACAACGCCTGTGTACAACACCGAAATTCCACCAATCATCTTATGAAATTCAGAGACGCCCAATTAGTGATAAAAGAATTTGTACTTGATAAAGCTCCTGGAGAGCGAAACGTACAATAAATGTCACATTAGTTGCACTTGTGTCCTTTTACTTTACATATTGTCGGTAGGAAGGCATCTACAGAGACGAAGCCAGGGCTATGATTCATACAAGGAAAGTTGTGTATTAGAGAGGATTCAACAAGACGGCGATTGTTAGAGTTGGAAGTAGGGAAGACAGTTTTAGCAGAAGACCAGTCTATAGGGTGGCTGTGATCTCTGACGTGACAGAACAGAGCATTGTTAGTGTCGGCAAGCCTAACACTATTTTTGCGCTCCCTAAGTCTGTCAGAAAGAGATCGACCAGTTTCTCCAAAGTATTGAAGAGGACAGGAGGAGCAAGAAATAGAGTAGACACCAGGAGAAGACATCGCCACCACTACTACTACTACTACTACTACTACTACTAATACTACTAATACTACTACCACCACCACGACTACCTCTTCCTGCCTATATATAGCCGTCCTGCTCCACTTCTGGTTAGTGTGACTTTGTAAATGGTCCAAGTCGGACCGAAACGTCGTCGTAAGCTCCTCTCTTCTATGTGCGGGTTATTTGTGTATATTATTGTGATAGTTATACTGTGGGAACACTAGCAGTGTGATGCTATACTATTCTAAATGCTATCCTCATCTCATGTGAGTATGGAACACAGGTAGGCTGTTAAAAGTTTTGCACTCTGGCAAGATTGCTGTCCATATCTATCTCATCAACATACATGGTGACAGGTTAAGTATGACAAATCTCTACATACATTCAGTATACATTTATGTTCGCTTTCACACGTTTCATAAATATCCTCGGCTCTCATCTTGGCCTTTCAAATTACTAGAACTGGTCTAGGACCGGGCAGCGAGGCCATTATCCCGGAACCATTGACCTATGTAAAAAAAATCGATAAATATATTATAGAGAGCGATTTGAATTTTGGGTTAAATTTATATTATTATTAGTCGTAGTAGCAATAATAGTAAACTGCAACAGTCTGGTTGATCATGCTAGCACCAGACGAGCCTGGCCTATGGCCGGGCTCCGGGAGTAGAGAAAACTCTCGGAACTCATCAAAGGTAAAGGGAAGAAATGGGGGTTAATGGGCCGAGAAATGGCAGGGTAAAAGAAAGTGTAAATCTTTCTTTCTTTCTGTAAACATTCGAAGTTTGAAATCATAAATGGCAAATTATGAAAAAAAAAAGATAGTGAACAAGCGATATAAGGTGCAAAAAAATACGGGGGGGGGAAGTTGAAAGATAGCTCTAGGCCTTTCATGTTACAATCAACACATCAGGAGCTTGCAGTGTTGCAGGGAAGAGGATAAAATCCGAATCATTACGTTCATTGTTTTTGCTTGCAAAAACAATCTGATGTGTTGATTGTAACACGAAAGACTTAGAGCTATACTTCAACCCTCCCCCTCACCCCCACTGTGGTTGGAACAACACAATCTATGTGCGGGTTGTTTGTGCATTGTTCCAGTCACGGTACTGCGCCTTTTTGTTCTTTATGAACCACCTGTAGAATTGGACCATTAATAACAGGTGGTTCGTAGACTTGACGATAAAAGTGAAATTCTGTCAGACCTAAATAATTAGTGTTCAGCTGCCACTAAATGAAAGCAGGGTGGAGAGTGCAGAAAGTTTCGTTACTTCATGTGAAGGCCGCACAGACTATGTAACTGCCATAATTGATAGTCCCATAGAATTCGAAAAAAATAGACATTATGACTGTTCATGCCACACCTGGACCGAGGTCGAGGAGTTACTCGTGTAAAAAAGTGCGTAATTCCACTTTTATGAGCACTTAGGTCTAAACTCCTTCTTCAGAGGATACTAAATGGATTACCAGAAACCTTAGAGTGCAGACATAGCTATTTTATATAAGGGACGTAGTAGAGTACTAGCCAAAACTTACGAACCAGTAACACTGACATCACACATCATAAAAATCTTCGAGTGATGAGACGCCAAATTACAAATTTTATGGAACAACACAAACTCCACAAGTCACATCAGCACGGCTTGAGAGGTGGAAGATCATGCTTATAACAGCATGACTCAAGAAATCGTAATGACACGATTGCAAACAAACCATACCCCCGGCCGGGATTGAACCCGCGGTCATAGAGTCTCAAAACTCCAGCCTGTCGCGTTAGCCACGACAGAATTATGAAGGCGTTGAAAGAACACGTGATATACACGGATTTTGCAAGAGTATCTGATAAATATGATGTTGATTCGTGACTGTACACAAAATGGAGGCAGTTGGTGTGACGGGCAGAGTAGACAAGTGGATATTCGACTTCCTGACACAACAGAGTAGTTGTAAACTGAGCAAAATCCAGCGTTTGTGAAATGAAAAGGTCAGTACCCCAAGGCACTGTCCTGGTGCCTCTCATGTTTATCACCATAGCAGATATAGATAAAAACACACGCCACAGCTTTGTATCATTATCTGTAGGTGATGTCCAAGTATGTAAATTACTTCAGTAGAAGACAGAGAAATTGCTGGAAGATATAACGAAAGTCTTCAAGTGAGCAGTAGAGAACAACATGACGTTCTTTGGTATGGAAACAATGAAAAACTCAAAAAGAACACTATATACAACATAAGAACATAAGAATGGAGGAACACTGCAGAAGGCCTACTGGCCCATGCGAGGCAGGTCCTTATCAAAACGACTACTACCTAAAGCTTCCCTAGAAATAACTCCCGTACTCAATGACACCAATCAAACCCAGCCCCTCCCACTCATATATTTGTCCAGTCTCTTCTTAAAGCTACCCAAGGTCCTAGCCTCTATCACCCCACTGGGAAGACTGTTCCACACATCTACAACTCTGTTAGAAAACCAGTACTTACCTATGTCCTTTCTAAATCTAAATTTATCCAACTTAAATCCATTATTCCTGGTTCTTACCTGGTTCGACACCCTAAGTACTTTATTAATATCTCCCTTGTTTATGCCCGTCATCCACTTATACACTTCAATGATATCTCCCCTCATTCTACGCCTCTCCAGAGAGTGGAGATTTAAGGCTTTGAGTCTATCTTCATACGGGAGGTTCCTTACACAGTAAATCATTTTAGTCATTCTTCTCTGTATGTTCTCTAATGAGTCTATATCCATCCTGTAGTAAGGGGACCAAAACTGAGCAGCATAATCTAAATGAGGCCTCACTAGTGATGTATAGAGCTGTAAAATAACTTTTGGACTTCTGTTACTTATACTTCTTGAGATAAATCCAAGTAATCTGTTGGCCTTGTTGCGCACACTAAGGCACTGCTGTCTTGGCTTTAGATTTCTGCTTACCATGACTCCCAAGTCTTTTTCACATTCTGTATGATCAAGCTCTACTTCACCTAGATTATAGCTTCGAGGGTTATTCTCATTACCAAGGGCAAGTAACTTACACTTATCCACATTGAACTTCATCTGCCATTTTTCAGACCAAGACATTAATTTGTCCAAATCGTCCTGGAGTTCATTGATATCCTCCTCAGAGTGAATTATACGGCCTATCTTTGTATCATCAGCAAATTTACTCATGTCACTCGTAATCCTTTCATCAAGGTCATTAATGTAAATTATGAACAAGAGAGGGCCTAAAACTGATCCTTGTGGAACGCCACTAGTGACTAATCCCCATTCAGAATGTACCTCACTACAGTATATAAGCCACGTCTACGGCCCTATGCTGTACATTCTACAAGATTGATGGACTGAACACATCGACTCCAGGTTGAGGGACTGATTGCCTCATACTCCTCCTCTCCTTACGCCTTCCTATTTGTATTGGACTGATGAAGCCACTATGTGGCGAAACGTTTCCTGAATAAAGATTCCCAAATGCTGCATAAGTGTCTCAATCATCAACTTGTCGGTTTTTTCAAACCATTCATCACAAGGTAAATGTCACAACAGCCAGGAGGATGATGGATCTTTCAACACATTGGAAATAGTACCAATGGTGACACTGTTCAAATCGCTTGTGCTCTCTCTCTCTCTCTTAGAGTGTTGTTCATTGTTGACGGCTTCGTTCAGCGAAGGAGAGATATTAGAGCTGGAACACATAGAGGTCATTTCCTGCTATATAGAACCAATAAAACATTTACATTATTGGGAACGCTTCTAAGTTCTAAATATGCATTCCCGGGAGCATAGGAGATACATGATAAAATATACGTAGAAATTGCTCGAAGGCCTTGTCTCAAATCTTCACACTGGCATTGCAGCATCCTGGAGTGCAAGATGAATACCAGTGAATATGCCCTCGTCTGCTACACCTGACGTTACTATATAAGCGCCAGGATTCTTTCTTCTGCTTCAGAATCTCCACGACTATGGTGCTGTTCGCACCTACTCCTAGGTTGAGGTACTGATTACCTCATCTTCTGTACATAGTTCTACTGTCTTCAAGTTATGTCCTAGAATTTGTATTGATAAAGCCACTGGATGGCGAAACGTCTACAATAAAGATACCCAGATGTTGCACATGTGTCTTACTTTCATCATGTGTCTTACTTTCATCAAAAGAAACCCAGTGAAAAGAAGGGGCACCGTGGACACAAGATAATATTGTATCAGCATCCGTAGCCGTAGATTATCCAGCTTCTTACCAGAAAATATCAGACTGTTGGAGCCCGGAGAAATACTGCTGGGTCCCGGAACAGGAATAAAACTCTTAGAGGAAACTGGACAAGTACTGTACCTCCACCAAGTGCCACATCAACCAAACCGTGATGGCTATCTGGGTTAGCAGGCCACCGGCAGCAACATCCTGACTGACCAGGTAAGCACCAGATAAGCCTGACCTAGGGCGAACTGCGAGAGTAGGGAAACTCTCGAAACCAATCAAAACTATATCAAATGGTGGTGTAGGGGGGATAGGAACATGTGGGTGGTAGTGGGTGGTAGTGGTAGTGGGTGGTAGTGGGTGGTAGTGATAGTGGGTGGTAGTGAGGGTAGTGGGTGGTAGTGGGAGGGGGTGGTAGTGAGGGTAGTGGGTGGTAGTGATAGTGGGTGGTAGTGAGGGTAGTGGGTGGTAGTGGTAGTGGGTGGTAGTGAGGGTAGTGGGTGGTAGTGGGAGGGGGTGGTAGTGAGGGTAGTGGGTGGTAGTGATAGTGGGTGGTAGTGAGGGTAGTGGGTGGTAGTGGTAGTGGGTGGTAGTGGAGTAAGCAGCGGTGGTAGTGGCAGTGGTGGTGGTGTAGTCAGTCATTCGTCAGCATCAAGGGCAGAGATTAGCTCCAGCATCTTGCCTCCTCCAAACTTTGATTAAACTCTAACATACCTGCAAGATGAGAAAATTTTCTCATTAATTTTAACGTGTCTCAGCTTGGTAATAAAGAGAAGGAGGGATGGGGAGTAGGAAGGAGTAAAGAGAGTGATGTAGTGGGAGGGAGGGATGGGGAGTAGGAGGGAGTAAAGAGAGTGATGTAGTGGGAGGGAGGGATGGGGAGTAGGAGGGAGTAAAGAGAGTGATGTAGTGGGAGGGAGGGATGGGGAGTAGGAGGGAGTAAAGAGAGTGATGTAGTGGGAGGGAGGGATGGGGAGTAGGAAGGAGTAAAGAGAGTGATGTAGTGGGAGGGAGGGATGGGGAGTAGGAGGGAGTAAAGAGAGTGATGTAGTGGGAGGGAGGGATGGGGAGTAGGAGGGAGTAAAGAGAGTGATGTAGTGGGAGGGAGGGATGGGGAGTAGGAAGGAGTAAAGAGAGTGATGTAGTGGGAGGGAGGGATGGGGAGTAGGAGGGAGTAAAGATTGTGATGTTGTGGGTGGGAGGGATGGGGAGTAGGAGGGAGTAAAGAGAGTGATGTAGTGGGAGGGAGGGATGGGGAGTAGGAGGGAGTAAAGAGAGTGATGTAGTGGGAGGGAGGGATGGGGAGTAGGAGGGAGTAAAGAGAGTGATGTAGTGGGAGGGAGGGATGGGGAGTAGGAAGGAGTAAAGAGAGTGATGTAGTGGGAGGGAGGGATGGGGAGTAGGAAGGAGTAAAGAGAGTGATGTAGTGGGAGGGAGGATGAACTCATGTTTACTTATTGAAAATTAATTAATAATTGAAATATAATTTAGTATTCCAGTGCTTCACATTCTCAGTTTAAAGATTGATCCTCAGTCAGCTTTTTTTCCTCTGAAATACCTTAGAAGTCCGCTGAGTGGATTATGAAAGACAGGGAGAGCAGAAAGGCTATCAGCAGAATAGAAAGCAGTTGAAAATACTTTTCCTCCTTTCCAAAATCAAGGCAAAAACCACTTCAGATATTCTTTTAGAATATAAGAGGGATAGTAAGAATGGGGAAGGGAAGAGCCGAGAGAGGATAGGGTATCAAATAAGGTAGTGGGGAACAAGAAGATACAGAGAGGTATGGAAGATTAAATCGCCTTACCCATTTCGGGTGGGTGTCAATGGCCCAGACTCATGGAATTACATATATATTAAGGCTTGCGAAGAAACATTATCTCGGGCTTTAAATATCAACCAGGCTGTGATATATGGAGGGAAGCAGGCCGTCAGTAGCAATAGCGTGGTTGATAAGATAAGCACCAGACAAGCCTAGCCCAGGGCCGGGCTACGGGAGTAGGAAAACTCTCGATACCCATCAAAGGTAGATGGCGTGGATGACGTGTTGGCAAATACCTAATCCTACAAAACCTTAGGCGACTGCTACAGCCCCGCTCCATATAAGCCACTGCAAGAATTCTGAGAGACTTATAGTACTGATGTCACACCACGTGAAGATCTTTGAAAGAATGTGATAAACTGCTAAACAGAGAGAAGGACATCATTAATACAAGCCTGGAAAACCTGGGATTAAAGCAGGGATTCCTAACTCTTATTTACCCATCTTCAAACCAAGAGATGCGAAGCCAATGATAACACACGTTTAAGGTTCTAAATTGGTATATTACCGTACACCAACAACCCCATTTTTTAAGGCAGGTGAAATTTTAGATCATGAGAAACCACAGACAAATTTTAATATGCATATAAATATTATTGACTGAGAATTTCTAAAGTCTCTCAGGATATATAACTTACACAATAGATGGTGGGGTGAGTGATTGCAAACATGTCCACTGAAACTACTGATTATGAAAGCTGGAGGCATGATAAAGTACCCGCAGTGAAAAGCAGGTGTGCAGTAAGTACACAAAGATAACTCGAGAAGTATTCATTATGAAGAATTAAAATTTTCGGACGCCATACTTTCAGACGTAAGGGAAATTACCAGAAGAGCTTGTCTACAGGTAAGACTTGCAGTGATCTTCGTGGGGTGAATTTAACAGCTGCTGATAAGCCGGGTTGTGGCGCAATGTTTTTGGGGAGGGGGGATATACAGTGTGCTGGGCGGATATACAGTGTGTTTGGGGGATATAATGTGTATATATACTTCAGTAACTCTGCAAATTAGTGTTAGTCAGCATTACTCATGAAATCGTAATGACAAGATTGCAAACAACCCATACCACGGGTGGGTTTTGAACCCCACTCGTGGTATGGTTAGTATTAGTCTCTTCACCCAGATCCTGCCAGCCACAACAGTCAAAGATGGTTAGGTAAGAAACATACGCAACAGTTAGGTATCTTTATTTCGAAACGTTTCGCCTACACAGTAGGCTTCTTCAGTCGAGTACAGAGAAGTTGATAGAAGCAGAAGAGACGTGAAGACGATGTAATCAGTCCATCACCCTTGAAGTTTTGAGGTGGTCAGTCCCTCAGTCTGGAGAAGAGTATTGTTCCATAGTCTGAAACAACATGGAGTTGAAGTGACAGGATGGAGCCTTATATACCGCCAGGAGGTGCGATGTAGGAGGTGAGATGTCGGTATTTTATACCATTTTAATATTCACTCTGTTAGACACTGCAACACAATGGTATCTTGGTACAGAACAGAAAACAACTTTGATAACTTCTACTAGTGAGAATGGCTGGACTTGAGAGGGACGTGACCTCCCAACGACTACATTCTTACCTCTACTAGTGGCCTACATCTCACCTCCTGGTGGTATATTAGGCTCCATCCTGTCACTTCAACTCCATATTGTTTCAGACTATGGAACAATAAATACTCTTCTCCAGACTGAGGGACTGACCACCTCAAAACTTCAAGAGTGATGGAAGGTGTTGAAGATGGAGATTCTACTTCTTCAGGAGGAAAATAAGAGGCTGAAGCTTCGCATAGATGAGTTTGGGAGCGAACGTGAGAAGGATTTAGCTGGTAAGGAAGGAATGGTCACGAGCAGTGATAGTGGCAGCCGCTTTATTAAGTGGCAAGTGGTTCACAGGTCAGGAAGAAGATGAGATTAATAGAAAAGATGTGAAGGTAGGAAATCGATTCTCTGTTCTCCAAGACGAGTGTACTTCAGTGGTTAGTGAGGTTGAAGGTACCACTGATTCCCCTGCTAATCAAGGTAAGAATATTTTAATAGTAGGCGATTCTCAGGTAAGATATATGGACCGTGCATTTTGTAACAGAGACAGAAAGGTCAGACAGAGAGTGTGTCTTCCTGGAGCTGGTGTTGGTGACATAGTCAGCAGGTTGGATAAATAGTCAGCAGGTTGGATAATATTATGGCAGGTAATGGGAACAAGCCATTATCTGTCTTAGTGCTGGGGGTAATGACATTGGGAAGGGCAGGAGAGAGGAGCTGCTGGATAAGTACAGGTCAGCCATAGAAGTAGTTAGGTCTAAGGGAGGGATCCCAGTCATATGTAGCATCTTGCCTAGAAAGGGAGTGGGCAATGAATGGATGTCTAGGGCAATTGGTATAAATTGCTGGCTAGACAGGTACTGCAAGGAACTTTCAATACCATTCATTGATAACTGGGACCTATTCTTTGGCAAACGTGATATGTATGCAAGGGATGGGGTTCATCTCTCTGGGGATGGAGTGGTTGCATTAGCCAATTCAATTGAGAGGGTAATTGATGACTTGTCTAGGAATTTAAACTGATAGATTATAGAGCTATGGGTGTTTGAGGGAAACAATCAGGCTGCAGCATTAGGGTTAAAAGCAGCAGTTATTACCGGGATACCTCAGGGATATGTTTAAAAGACAATATTCAAAATAAAGAGAGATAGTAGAGGGCAACGAGTGACTAGCTCCCTTAAGGTTTACTATACAAATAGGAGTCTAAGAAATAAGATACATGAGCTGAAATTACTTGCAAGTGTAGGTAATATAGATATTATTGGTATAACAGAGACCTGGTTCAACCTGAAAGATAGAGAAATGCCTTCTGAATGCAACATACAGGGTTATAAACTATTCCACACTGATAGGGTCAGCAGGAAGGGTGATGGTGTGGCGATGTATGTCAGAGAAAATTTAAATTGTTGTCTTAGACATGATATCAGATTAGAAACATTGAACACAGAATCTGTTTGGCTACAGTTTCTCGAGGGACGTGACAAATTAATTGTGGGTGTGATTTATATGCCCCCAAACCTTGATAGGAAGGGCAGTAAGCTGTTATGGGACGAAATTCATAAGGCATCTAGATATGAAAATGTTGTGATAATGGGAGATTTTAACTTTAGACAAATTGATTGGAACAATATGACAGGAAATCTTGAGTCTAGTGACTTTCTTGATACAGTTCAGGATTGCTTTTTAGAACAGTTTGTGACTGAACCAACTAGTGGAAACAATCTGCTTGACTTTGTTCTTGCCAACAAAGATTCACTAATTAATAATCTTGAGGTTAATGATGAGCTTGGGGAAAGTGATCACAAATCACTTAGTTTTAATATATCATGGAATTACCCAGATAACTGCAATCAAATCTCTGTCCCAGATTTTCGCTTGGCCGACTTCATGGGACTGAAAAATTACTTGGGTGGGCTAAATTGGGATGTCCTGACTATGGGTCAGGTAGGTGATCCTGGTTGCCAATATGACGTTTTTCAGAGCATAGTACTAGCTGCCCAGACAACTTTTGTTCCGAGTAGGGAAATTAGATGTAACAAAAATGATCCCAAATGGATGAACAATAGATTAAAACATCTCATTGGTCAAAAGAGAGGCATATATAGGCGTATCAAAAGAGGGGATGGGCGGATAAGAAATCAGTATATTCAATTAAAGTGAGAAATAAAAAAAGGAATAAGAAAAGCAAAAAGGGATTATGAGGCTAAGGTCGCAAGGGATTCAAGGACTAACCCAAAAGGGTTCTTTCAGGTATACAAAAGTAAGATTAGGGACAAGATTGGCCCACTTAAGAGTAACTCTGGTCAGATCACTGACAGTGATAAGAATATGTGTGAAATTCTAAATACCTACTTCCTCTCAGTTTTCACCCAGGAAAATACTAGCGATATTCCTGAAATAATAGATTATGTAGAACAGGATAATAAACTATGTACGGAATAGGAGGAGAAATTTTTTCCTGGGTAGAGGTATGGTTGACAAATAGACAGCAGAGAGTTTGCATAAATGGGGAGAAATCAGAATGGGGGCACGTCACAAGCGGTGTTCCTCAGAGGTCAGTATTGGGCCTGTTGTTCACAATTTACATAAACGACATAGATGAGGGAATAAATAGCGACATAAGCAAATTTGCTGATGACACCAAAATAGGCCGTCCAATTCATTCTAATGAGGATATTAGAGCACTCCAGGATGATTTGAATAGACTGACGCAATGGTCGGAGAAGTGGCAACTGCAGTTTAATATTGACAAATGCAAAGTTCTAAATGTTGAACAGTTAAATAACCATGCCACATATAAACTAAATAATGTAGAACTTTATACTACTGATTGTGAAAAGGATTTAGGAGTTCTGGTTAGCAGTAATCTAAAACCAAGACAACAGTGCATTAGTGTTCGCAATAAAGCTAACAGAATTCTTGGCTTCATATCTAGAAGTATAAGTAATAGAATTCCTCAGGTTGTTCTTCAACTCTATATATCCTTGGTTAGGTCTCATTTAGACTATGCTGCTCAGTTCTGGTCACCGTATTACAGAATGGATATAAATGCTCTTGAAAACGTACAAAGGAGGATAAAGATGATCCCATGTATCAGAAATCTTCCCTATGAGGATAGACTGAGGGCCTTGAATCTGCACTCTCTTGAAAGGCGTAGAATTAGGGGGGATATGATCGAGGTGTATAAATGGAAAACAGGAATAAATGAAGGGGATATAAATAGCGTGCTGAAAATTTCCAGCCAAGACAGGACTCGCAGCAATGGTTTCAAGTTGGAAAAATTCAGATTCGGGAAGGATATAGGAAAGCACTGGTTTGGTAATAGAGTTGTGGATGAGTGAAACAAACTCCCGAGTACAGTTATTGAGGCTAAAACGTTGTGTAGTTTTAAAAATAGGTTAGATAAACACATGAGTGGGTGTGGGTGGGTGTGAGTTGACCTGACTAGCTTGTGCTGCTGGGTCTGGTGCAGTGCTCCATCCTTGAGTGGAGATGACCAGGCTAGGTGGGTCATTGGTCTAATCCGGGGGGGAAACATGGACCTGCTCTGCTTGGGTCAGTAGGCCTGTTGCAGTGTTTCTTCTTTATGTTCTTATTACATCGTCTTCGTCTCTTCTATCAAATTTTCTGTACTCGACTGAAGAAGCTTACTGTGTAGGCGAAACGTTTCGAAATAAAGCTACCTAACTGTTGCATATGTGTCTTACCTAACAACCTGTCGGTATTTTATACCATTTTAATATTCACTGTCAAAGATAATTTAGTGAACACTTTTCTCGACAGGGATCTGTCAGTAACAAGTACACTGCACATTGTGACACCTTCCAGTGTGATGTCCTTGTTGACACCTGATTCCTGATTCATTACCAGGTAAACCATGTCCTAAATGAAACATGTTGGGAAGATATCTTAAATCACATGGATCCAAACCAGTGCCTTGAAAGGATCAACTTCCTGGCAGCTGAAGCATGTTCTAGGCATATTTCCCTAAGAAAGAAGAAGAGCAGGAGTAAACTGGAGAGAGAAAGACGCTCTCTCTACAGAAGACGACGAAGAGTCACTGAGCTCCTCAGGAGTGCTAGAATATCTGATACACGAAAGGAGGCGCTGACCAGGGAAGTGGAAACTATCGAACTTAAGTTAAATGACTCTTACAGGAACCAGGAGAGACAGGAGGAGCTTAAAGCTATTAGTGAAATTGAAAGAAATTCAAAATATTTCTTTTCATATGCCAAAAACAAGGCAAATACCACATCTAGTATCGGGCCCCTACTCAGACAGGATGGGACTTACACAGATGACAACAAGGAAATGAGTGAAATATTGAAATCCCAGTACGATTCTGTGTTTAGTGAACCACTAATCAGTCTGAGGATCGACGACCCAAATGATTTCTTCATGAATGAGCCTCAAAACTCCATAAATGTATGCCAGATTTCCGACATTACCCTAACTCCGATAGATTTCGAAAAGCCATTGACAACATGCCCATGCACTCAGCCCCGGGCCCAGACTCGTGGAACTGTTTTCATTAAGAACTGCAAGAAACCCCTCTCGCGTGCCCTAAGTACACTGTGGAGGAGGAGCTTGGACATGGGTGAAATTCCAGTCACTTAAAACAACGGATATAGCCCCACTCCATAAAGGTGGCAGCAAAGCATTAGCTAAGAACTATAGACCAATAGCTCTGACGTCCCACATCATAAAAATCTTTGAAAGAGTGCTAAGAAGCAGGATTGCAAATCACCGGGATTCCCAAAATCTGCACAATCCAGGGCAACATGGGTTCAGGGCAGGTCGCTCCTGCCTCTCACAACTACTGGATCACTATGATATGGCCTTGGATGCACTGGAAGAAAATCAGAATGCAGATGTAATATACACAGACTTTGCAAAAGCATTTGACAAATGTGATCATGGCGTAATAGCCCATAAAATACGTGCTAAAGGAATAACTGGGAAAGTGGGGAGATGGATTTTCAACTTCCTAACAAATCGAACGCAAAGAGTAGTGGTCAACAGAGTTAAATCGGAGGCTGCCATAGTACTCGCACAGTACTCGCCCCCATCTTATTCCTTATCCTCATATCAGACATAGACAGAGATATACATCACAGCACCGTATCATCCTTTGCTGATGATACTAGGATCTGCATGAGGCTGTCATCTGCTGAGGACGCGGTTAACCTCCAAGAGAATATAAACAAAGTTTTCCAGTGGGCAACGGTAAACAATATGATGTTCAATGAGGACAAATTCCAACTACTCCGTTATAGGAAAACTGTAGGAGATAATAACCAGAACAGAGTATACTACAGACTCTGGCATACAATAGAGCGGAAAAATAATGTAAAGGACCGGTAGTAGTAATGTCTGAGGATCTCACTTTCAAGGATCACAACAGTGCCACGATCGCACGTGCAAAGAAAATGATAGGATGGATAATGAGAACGTTCAAAACGAGAGATGCCAAGCCAATGATGATCCTTTTCAAATCACTTGTTCTCTCTAGGCTGGAATACTGCTGTACATTAACATCTCCATTCAAAGCAGGTGAAATCGCAGATCTAGCGAGTGTACAGAGATCCTTTACTGCACGTATAAGTTCTGTCAAGCAACTTAACTACTGGGAACGCTTGGAAGCACCTGACTTGTACTCATTGGAACGCAGGAGGGCGAGATATATCATAATCTACACTGGAAAATCCTGGAAGGAATGGTCCCAAATCTGCACACAGAAATCACTCCCTACGAAAGTAAAAGACTGGGCAGGCGATGCAAAATGCTCCAAATTAAAAGTAGGGGCGCCATTGGTACACTAAGGGAAAACACCATAAGTGTCCGGGGTCCAAGACTGTTCAACAGCCTCCCATCAAGCATTAGGGGAATTGCCAATAAACCCCTGGCTGCCTTCAAGAGAGAGCTCGACAGATACCTAAAGTCAGTGCCGGATCAGCCGGGCTGTGGCTCGTACGTTGGACTGCGTGCGGCCAGCAGTAACAGCTTGGTTGATCAGGCCCTGATCCATCGGGAGGCCTGGTCATGGACCGGGCCGCGGGGGCGTTGATCCCCAGAATAACCTCCAGGTAACCAGGCTAAACAACCCAGTAGACTTGACAGCTGGATGCAGTTGAGGTTGACGTGAGGGGTGAGGACAGATGCGTTGATATGACACTGTAAACACTCTCCAGATCTTAATCACCTCACTTGCCCTATACTAACACCATATATATCAGTCAGGTCCTAACCTCTCTTTAAACAAATGAACAAGTTAAGGAGCAGTAGATTTTACCTGATTCCCCCCTGGTGCGTTACCTGATAGTCTGGTGATTTGGGCTGGTGGTGAGGTCAGGACAGGACATTATAATTGTGTTCTTACTGATAAGAGTTGTTGTCGTATCTGAATGTTATCTGTCAATGTAGATGACACTCAGCACAAGCTTTGGTGATATCCACGACATCACAGTCCACTCTCAAGAGTGAGAGATCCGGCTTAAGTCCAGACAGTCTACTGACAACTTTTTAACGAGTCTCGGTACTTCGTGACCCAGATTTTAGATTAGATTTTGCCATCGTAGTGGCTAGTTTATTGTGTACCCCATATCCATCCTGTGGATGGTAGTGGCTAGTTTATTGTGTACCCCATATTCATCCTGTGGATGGTAGTGGCTAGTTTATTGTGTACCCCATATCCATCCTGTGGATGGTAGTGGCTAGTTTATTGTGTACCCCATATTCATCCTGTGGATGGTAGTGGCTAGTTTATTGTGTACCCCATATCCATCCTGTGGATGGTAGTGGCTAGTTTATTGTGTACCCCATATCCATCCTGTGGATGGTAGTGGCTAGTTTATTGTGTACCACATATCCATCCTGTGGATGGTAGTGGCTAGTTTATTGTGTACTCCATATCCATCCTGTGGATGGTAGTGGCTAGTTTATTGTGTATTTCATATCCATCCTGTGGATGGTAGTGGCTAGTTTATTGTGTATTTCATATCCATCCTGTGGATGGTAGTGGCTAGTTTATTGTGTATTTCATATCCATCCTGTGGATGGTAGTGGCTAGTTTATTGTGCACCCCATATCCATCCTGTGGATGGTAGCATAAAAACATATGGATACACAAAAGGCCTAGGAACTAGGCCCCAAAAGGGTAAGAGTGAAATGATGAAAATGGCAAGTTGAAGATGGAGACATTTGTAAAATATTTGAGAGAGTTTATTGAGGAAACTGGCTGGCGAAACGTTTCCTCAAGATTCCCAAAATGTTGCACAGGTTTCTGAGTCTTCCACCCAGGGTGATGTTAGAGTACACAATGAATAGATGTAATCAATCTACTCACTAGTGCATTCAGGAAACTGTACTAAATCAGGCTCCCTGTGTGCTGTCTCTAGTTCCCACACGACACTGTACACCGGCAGCCTTGCGGTGATGTTGACAGATGGCTGGCAAAAGTGAGTGGTAGTTACTGTATTTTCCGGCATATAAGGCGCGCCTTTTTTCCAGCCTGCGCTTTATATGCTCAAGGTCAGGGTCAAGGGTAGGTTTTGTGTTACACTTGAGTGCAAATTAAGGGGAAAATTAATCCTTGAATATGATTACTAATTTACCATTATGATACGTCTGTCGTGCGTCTTATATGCCGGAAAATACGGTAATCACTCTCAGAATGACAGGTCAGTTACTGTAACATTCACTAAACCCAACAATGCTCTGAGATCTAGTAAATAAATGAGTATCATTTTCGCATGACACCTGGCAGGCAGGTGTCATGTTGGCTTGTGTCACGACGGAACTGTTGTAACCCGTGTTGACCGACCACTGGCACAGAGGTGAGTATACTGGTGACAGGTCTTGTTTATGTACACATTG